>NW_026067949.1:33742844-33781404 GCF_014885135.2 Alexandromys fortis
AAAAAAAAAAAAAAAAAATAAAAAAAAAAAAAAAGATTCTCACCCTAACATTCTGTGGAACTTACCGCACTGGAATGTGAACAAATTCCCATTTATATATTGATGTTGAAATAAAATCCTTTTACTACAGATAAGAGAATATTTTGAATATATATTTTTATTGATTATAGTGAGCATTTTAATATTAATTTTGATTATCTTTAAGAAATGTAATATAAGTTAATAACTTATTTATATAAAAGCTTATTACATGAATTAATGAAATTAGCATATCTTTTAGAGTGACCTTTCTCTTTTTTTGTTTGTTTTGGTAATAAAAGCACTTAAAGGAGTAATATCATGTATCAAATGTCATTATCAGGTGTACACTGGAACTACAGAAACACATTGAACATAACTAAAAATGTGGTCTCTGTAATATATTTATATTTATTTTCAACACCTAGTGCTAGTGACTTTTGTAGTCTATATTCTTGTGTTTGACATAAAATTTATTTCCAGCGTGTTATAGGTTACTTAACATAATATACTCTAGTTTTACTTATGTTGTTTCAGTGGGTACTATCTCTTTCTGAATAATGTGGATGGTTATATATGTATGTATGTATGAATATGCATGCACTTTTGTGCATGTGTACAATTTTTCAATACATCTAGGAAGATAAGTTGTTCTAATACCTTGGCTATTGTGCATAATGCTGTAATGTATACAGAATGAAGGCAGCTCTAACATGAAAGAAAGGTGATTATTATTCACATGCAAAAGGTTGAAATTCAATCCTTTTTCATACCACAGAGTACGTCAGCTTAACATTCCTGAGTTGCCTATAGTTCTTTCTGCAACACAATGGCTGAAGCCTCGTGTGTTCTTCCCCATCCACTGTAGTATATCTATTTTCTTTGTTCTGTTCATATTGAGACAGTCATGTTAGTAAGAATTTATGTTTTTTTTTTTCTGATAACGTATATACATGTAACACTATGCAGACTAAGAAGACTATATTTATATTTTAAGGATGATATTTGTATCTAAAGAATTAATTATAGGCCATGAATCTGAAAGAGAGAAAGGAGTGGCATATGTGATCATGTAGTAATTTCAAAAAGTAAAATAAATACTTTTTAAAACTGAGGTCAAAAAACACTGATGATAGCTTATGCTAGAGGGTGTAAAGTAAGGGGAAGATTCCTTCATTGCTGGTGGGAATGCAAACTTTTACAACTACTTTGCAAATCAGTATGGCAGTTTCTCAGAAAACTGGGAATTAGTCTACCTTAAGACATAGCAATACCACTCTTGGGCATAGTACTCAAAGAATGCATTCTCATACCACAAGGACATTTGTTCAACTATCTTCATAGCAGCATTATTCATAATAGTCAGAACTAGGAAACAAGCTAGGAGCCCTACAACCAAAGAATAGATGAAGAGAATGGGGCCAGGGAGTGGTGGCGCACACCTTTAATCCCAGCACTTGGGAGGCAGAGGCAGGATGTAAGACAAATCAAACATTTCTACTCTAACTTACTATTGATTATGATGTTTCATGAAAACAAATGTAACTCTAAGACACGGGAGATCCTATATTTTCTAGCTTCCATGGGTGCCAGTCTACATACAGTGCACCTATTTGTCACAAAGTTACACATAAATTCGTGCACACACAAACACATAAACACACACACACATATCTTAGAATGGTAAAAAATACCCTGACTACTCTGGGTCAAAAGAGTAATTCCTTGTTAAATTATTAGTTAATTCCCATTTAAGTTCCTGGTTAAATTAGATTATTTGTTTATATATTTTATCACGGAGTGTTTTGAGGTTTATCTGAATTGTGCCAGAACAACATATCTGATGATCTAGAATAATCAATCATTCTTCTAATATATACATTAAACATATGGATTCTATTTATAAAGTTACTACTTGGAGCAGCAATTTACACACATAAGTATCATTTCCAATATTTATTAAATGTATATGTGCCTTTTAATTAATTACTTTGCATAGTCTAATTCAGTTAAGTTTAACTGAAGAAGTGTTATTTCTTATTACTAGTGGAAAAGTTAAAAGATGAGAATGTTGGAGTAAATACTATTTAATAAACACTGAGAAATTTCTAAGTTCAGTAATTAGCTCATTGCTATTCTAACTTTAGCATACCATTTCATTTATAGTTGCCCTAGTTTTCAGATTTATTTGCTATGTTGCAAAACAAAACAAAACAGATTTTCACGGTCCTCCAAAGTGACAGGTATCAATTTCAAACAAGAGTGAAAACCGTTAGAAATGGATTAAAATGTAATATTAAAAACTGGATCTGAAGAATTATCCCAAAATGGAAAAGCATCACAAGTCATTGAGAATAGTTCAGTGTGAGAAGCAACATTTCTACAGATATTCTTTATATCTAAAAAGATATATGGAGAAATTTATGTCAGTTACATGCACAGTCATTTTTCATTAAAATTAGATTGCTGAGCTAAGTGAGGTGATGAGAATATTAATCCTGTGATGATATTTCTACTTAGCATAGAATGGTATTATGCATTTATATATTATTCACTTATAAAGTTCATCATTAAAACTTTCTGTCAAAATTTAAAGTTGGTTTTAAGAAAAAAACATTTATAACTATAAATATAATGTAAAGTAATGGAGATATCTTAAGGAAAATTACTACATATAGAAATACTCTTTATATATCCTAATTCTAAATTTTTTATTTGCTTTAAATATTTTCTTAGTAGGAGGCTGAACTTTTATTAATTGTATAGCAATTACTTTAGGCTATTTGGAAACAAAATTGATTTCTAATATCTTCAGGAGTGATATAAAGCTGTAGCCATTGCAAATATAGCACTCCTTAAAATAAAAATGAAAGATAAAAATATACTGAGAAAAACAGTACCATGTCAATTGATATGTATTCAAGGAAAAAGGAAGATAGCAAAAGCTACAGTATTTCTAGTTAAATACGGTACAGAACTTTATACCAGAGGATGGGTCTGAGTTGAACAAATAAAAAGAAATATCAGAAAAAGCAAAAAATATATCATTAACAACTTTACAAAACACATACAGATTAGAGCTAAGTAAGACAAAAGAAGATATAGTCTCTTCATATGTGGATATCATGCAGTTTTAGTGCAGATATAAATCCCAAGCTAGATAAAATAATTATGTATTAGTAAAATTATATTCTTAATGCATTGATGGTTATTCCAAACAATCATTTTAATCATTTCACTCTTTTTTTAAAAAAAAGTTATTTTGAAATTTAAAAGAAAACAGTCTCAAATTAAAAAAAATTAAATTTTCTTGTTGGTTAAGCCAGAATTTTGAAACCTTAAATAGTTGAGAGGATATTACATATTAAACTTTATAGCCGATTACCAAAAATTTTCATCATATGTATTTGTCTGTAATCCTATTTATGTATATTCAGTCTCTGATGATACATCTTTGTTAATATTATGATTTTACTAATATATATGTAGTTGTGGAGTGTCAAAATGTTTGTACTAACTACAGTGACCCAATACAACAAAAACACCTTAGACTTATAAACAATGTCAATTTACTTCTCAATTTTCAGGTTTGGGAAATATAACAATGGTTTCTGCAGAAATTTTATACTCTGATTCCTAGGTGTGTCTTCAAGTGTTGGAAGTGACAAAATGAATTTTGGGATAACTGACTTACCTCAGGTTTAAATTTTTTTCTGAGAGTGTAGGGAAATTTATCTTGTCTACCTACCTTGTATTGTAGGACACTATATTCTGGCTCAGGACCACCTTCTTCATTTCCATTGAATATCACCCCAACTTCTATGAAACTATATTGGTTAAATTTATGGAATCTACAGTAATTGTTACATTTCATGGCCCCATTTTGACACACCAATAAATCTTCTTTTGCCATATATAGTAACAGATTCAAGAAATTATTTCATGAGAATGTACACGGAAGCCATCACTGTGTCCATTATAGAATTTGAGTTTTTCTCTTTCCTTTTCTTTTTTTAAAGACAGGATTTCACTGTGTAGGCTCTGGATGTGCTAGAACTTGCTCTGCAGAGTAGGCTGACCTCAAATTCACAGAGATCTGTCAGTGTCTGCTTCCTAATTGCGGGAATTAAAGGCACATGTGCACCACCACCTCCTGACCAAATTTGAGGTTTTGACTCCCATGCGTATCATAGTCAAAAGTGTGAAACTACACTGCCTAAATGCCTAATATTGTTGCTTAACTATGTATATAAAAATTCTTTTTACATTTTCTAATTGATCTCCTATTAGGTCTTTCTTGGTATGGTATGATGCTTTCTAGCACTTCTTTATCTTGTGGTGGCCTCAGTTGGCTTCACAGTTTACCAGCATAAAAAAATTCAGAAAAAAATATTTTTGATGTAATGATATTCCTATCCTATCAACTTGTATGGCGGCATGATTTAGAGAAGTTTACAATTATTATTGCATCCTCATTACACTTTTATACCCATTACCACTTAACAAATGCATTTTTTTTGATGAGATGGCTAGTAAATTTCTAGGTTTCCTTCCTCATTGTAAATCCTTAGTTCCCTACATAACAACTGATGCTTTCCTTTTCTTCAAAACCACTGCCATTCCTTCATTGAGTACCATTCTTTAGCTCCACTTTCTTTACTATCTTTAGGACTTAGACATCTATTTCTGTTTCCTCACTAGTCTCCACATTATTTACTTCTGAGTCTACATTTGGTTTTCACGGTCAGTCTTGGAGGGGCTAAATAATCCACAGAAAAAGGAAAAATCCTACAGTTTCCAAGGAATATTATAACATGCTGATTTGTGCTCATATGTTGTCCTGTGTTCAACTGATCATGACAGAACTATTTTCAGGAGCATTCATCTTCTCTTTGACAAAATGTGAAACATATCACAGGAGTCTTTTGTGGTTGAAATGATGCTCATCAAGGGGGAACATTGAGATTATCCTCAATTAAATATAGAAGTCAGTGTTCATATTCTTCCAAGGTCATGCCAATTATAATTCTATGCCTATTATAAACCATTTGCCCTTCCTGTCACCTACTATTTGATATGTCAGTTGTAGAAATAGATATGTTGCCATGCTGTGAAATATTCTTTCAGATTGATAAGTTCTTGCAAGGCAGATAAAAGCTGTCCTTTTTGTATCTTTCCATCAATAACATTGAATATGACTGATAAATTCCAAACACATTATTATTATAATGTAAATAGACATTGTGAACAAAAAAATCAGTATCTGATTTTTAAAAATTTTTAAAAGAAAAATCTTTTATTTACAATTGAGATATTACTGTTAAAATGAAGAATAATAAAAAAGGCGAATAAATAATTTTTGTTGTAAACAACTGATTTATAATATTCAGAAGGAAAAAAAAGAGCCCATTAGATTATTGCCTACCTAAAATGCCTCAGGTACTGTGATAGTGTGGAATGAAGTTTTCTCCTGGTATGAATACTAGCAATGACAGCTGTTATTTATTGATTGCTGTACTCTGACATACATTATTCTGTATATTAACATAAATTACAACATGTATACCTAGGATTTTATCTTATATTACAATAGAGGTACGGTCTTAAATGATTGTAAAATGCTATCCTGATATAACAAACCTAATGAATGATGAATAAAATATTGGTAATCAAGTGGCTCAGAGAGGTTTCTTAGAAAAAGAATAGAAAAAAAATGTTACTTGGTTGTATCCAAACATTCTCATTTCACATGACCGTTGATGCATGTGTGTTATTGGGGAAATCCAGAAACATGACAAGACAAGAGAGAAGAGACACACATAATTATTAGTTTCCTTTTTGATGTGAGTATTCAGTTTCTCTTTATCATTTAACAACATAAGTTGATTCATATTATATCAGTGTAAGGAACAGTTAGAATGTTATGGGATAAAATGTGTAACTCATGCAAATACTGGCTTAGAAGACTCAATAAAGGGAATGGAATAATGGGGAATAAACAACAATGGCAAAGACACCTAAACTACCTGTTTCTCAAAGACAGAAAATCAGAAAGTTAGAATGTCATTTTTGCCTATTTCAAGAAGGAAAAAGGTGCTTTTAAGTTTAATGAACTTTAAATAAAAGGCTCTACTACTTCCATTATTTTGTTTTTGTTGTCCTTGTTGTTTTTCGAGACAGGATTTCTCTGTAGCTTTGGATCTTCTCCTGGAACTAGCTCTTGTAGACCAGGCTGGCCTTGAACACACAAAGATCTGCCTGACTCTGCCTCCCCAGTGCTGGGATTAAAGCTCTACTTCTTTTCTTGTTATTGTTTGTTTGTATGTTTGTATGTTTGTTTAAGACAAGGTCTCTATAAATAGCCCTTATTTCAGCTTGTATTTTCTTCAGTGTATTAGGTTTCCATATGACCCATCAAATGGTCTACTCATTAGTAGACCAGACTGGACTTGAACTCAGAGAGACCTATTAGTCTCTCTCTCTCCCAAGTCCTGGAATTATAGGTGAGCATCACCACTCCCACCCTTTTCTTTACATGTTAAGGTTTTCTTTGTCGTCCAGTATGTAGTTCATTTTACAGAAGCTTCCTTATGCTATGGAGAATATATATTTGTTGGTATTTGGACATTATATTATGTAGATGTCAGTGAGGCCTATTTGATGTAAAATATCACTCAGTTTTGAGGTTTATCTGTTTATTATTTGCATAGATGTCCTATTGATTAGAGAAAGTGGGGTGTTTCCAATTCCTGGTTACTATAAATAGAACAATGAACATGGTTTATCAGATGTCTCTGTAGTAGAATGTAGCATCCTTTGGATATATTTTCAAGGGTGGTTTAGCTGGATCTTGCGGTAGACTTTTCCTCATCTTTCTAAGGAATAGCCATTCAGATTTTCACAGTAGCACTAAAACTTTTCACTTTTGCCAGAAATGGATATGTACGTCTCTTCCTCCAAATCCTCACCAGCATGAGTTGTCATTTGTTTTGCTGATATTGGTCATTATGACTGGAGTGAACTGAAATCTCAGAGTACCTTTGCTTTTCATTTCTGTGATGAGTAAGCATGCAGAACATGTCTTTAATTGTTTCTCAGCAATTTGAGATCCCTATTTTAGACATTATCTGTTTAGAGTTAGACTCCATTTTTAAAAATTGGGCTTGTTTTCTTGATATACAATTATTTTAGTTATTTATATATTTTGTCAATAGCCTCCTATATTAAAAAAATATGTCTCCATTCTGTAGGTTCTCACTTTACTTTAATGATAATGAGCTTTGCCATGCATAAGATTTCAATTCATAGATAGCCCTTGTCTGCTGTGAATGTAGAGAGACCAAGGATAGTTACATAGGTAAGTTATTTAGGAAAAACTCCGATGAGTTTAGTAGTAGGTGTTCTCTCAGTGCCATCATGCTAACAGAAAAAGCCTGACTCCAAAACTGACCAGAACAGGGATACTCCAATTCTAGTTGTGGAGACTCACCTGAGCTATGTGTGGAATGGACACCTGTGTGAAGTAGAAGGCCATGGAGACACAAAGTGCCCCCTAGTTCACCAAGATCACAGGGAGGACAGTCACAGCATTTTCACAAACCTAGCTGAGGCTGGTATGGAAGGGCAGGTGCTTCCAGATGGAGCCATGAATTGTGCAGTAGTTCATGGAGTTCTGCCCTCTACTCCACTGCCCTGGATGGGACCTGGAGTTCCACAGCTTACTAATTGCAAGCACTAAAAGCATCACCACTTCTGGGACAGATCAGCCAAGGCTCTGTAATATGATGCAGATAAACAGCCAAGGGTACCCTCAGCAATGGGTTGTTGACATAAAAATCCACTCTAGCAGTGTAGTGGGGAGCGGCAGCCGCTTCCCGCCACCCAGCTCCCACACAGCTGGCTTTACCCAAACTAACAACACATAAATTGTATTCTTTTAAACACTGCCTGGCCCATTATTTCCAGCCTCTTATTGGCTAATTTTCACATCCTGATTAACCCATTTCTAATAATCTGTGTAGCACCATGAGATGGTGTCTTACTAGGAAGGATTCTAGCCTACATCTGTCTGAGGTCAGAGAATCATGGTGGCTTCCTGACTTGGCTTCTTTCTCCCAGCATTCTGTTCGGTCTACTCCGCCTACGTAATTTTCTGTCCTATTAAAGGCTGAGGAAGTTTCTTTATTAACCAATAGACATATGACCCTCCTCCATCACTAGCAGGACTAGGATTCTGTAGGACTCTAACAATACTAACTCTTCCCTGCTCCCCTGCTCCACTTTCCATGTGGCTCGGGGACAGAAGACATGATGACCCTGCTACACCCACACCCTCAACAGTCATTTGTAACATCGCCTGTGTTCATAATTGGGCGATTGAACCCGAATCTGTGAGAACCCTGAAATTACTAGAGCTGGAAGAGAGTAGAGGAGTTACTGAAGCTTTCCCAAAAGATCCTTTCTGCAGTGTTCTGAGAAGGATGCGGGGAAACACTGGCAGGAAATAAGGGAGTTTTCTCTACTACTAGCGCCATACTGCTTTGCCCTCTGAACTCTGGAAAGTCAGACAGAAACTGAGTTACATTTCCACAAACCAATACTAGGTTCCACCTTGCAGGAGGATGTGTTTGCTGACCCTGTTTCTTTCTCAAGTCTGGGGCCTGATGCTCCTTCCGTGAATTATCTGTCTCACATAAATGCTGGAGCCTTGGATAACTGAGAGGACTATGAAGGCCCTGACTGAATGTTGTAAAATATTATTTTAAGATGTGTTTCATTTGTTTGTGGTGTGAAAATTTTGTTTTAATGATGGAAAGATGCGTTGCATCTTTCTATGTTACATTTGTTTACCTTTGTGAAGCTGTGTTACTTTGGCTTTTTAAAACATATGCTTAGTCTAATAAAAAGCTGAATAGGCCAAAAAAAAAAAAACATAAAAGATTTCCTGAGGTCCAATTTATTTAGTTTTTATCTTAGTGCCTGTGCTATTGGTGTTCTCTCTGTTCAGAAACTCTCGTCCTGTGTCAAGGATATTGCACACTATTTTTCTTCTATCAGACTCAGTGTATCTGACCTTATGCTGAGGTCTTTGATCCATTTGTCACTGAGTTTTACTCAGGGTGATAAGTATGAATATGTTTACTTTCTTCTACATGCAATCATCCTGTTGGACTAGCATCATTAGTTGAATGTTCTTTTGTTTCTAATCTGTATTTCTGTCTTCATCATGAATAATTAGGTGGCTGTTTCCTAGCCCTTGCTTCTCCACCTTTGAATAAACCCAAGTCCATGCTGCTGTCATTCATGTAGGCCCAGCACTTGCTGCACGTTGTAGCTTCCTTAAAGAATTCTGTTACTTCAGTTGCACAGGGCATTTGTGTGTTGTGAGGGATCCGAGGATCCTATTGTTTATTTTAACCAAGCAACACTTTAAGATTGGCTTTCTAAAATCTCTTTGTTGTTTTGAGTGTGTTATTCTTGTTCAGTTTTGGTCAGTAAAACAACTTTTTCCTTTGTAAAACTTTGTTAATAATTTCTATAAAACATGTTTCCTAGCCCATTTCCCATACTATGCTTTCTTTTCAGTTAAATAAAACATAAATAAATAATCATTTGTTAGTTGAAGAACAGAAAACAGATGCAGGCACATACATAAACTATTCAGAAAGGAATAAAGGCAACAGTAGCAGAACAGACACACACAACAGCCAGAAAACAAACAGGTTACAGACCACAAACTACAAATGGATTGCAGGTACAGGATGAAAAGAAGAGAATTGAAGTATAGTATCCCTCTTATAAGCTACTCCAAGTCAAGTCTCTTTTCAATCCTTTATGTGTTATCAATGAAATGCTCAGTATTCCTAACGGGTCCAAAAGAAAAAATCCCTAAATACCCAGATCTTAGACCTTAGTCTAAGATAGGAGAATGTAATACTACTATCCTGTTAAATGGTTATAATATTAAATTGCCCTCTATGTTCTTATCTTTATATCCTTAGATTAATAAATTTCTCACCCCTCAAAAGGAAGCTTCTTTTTCCAGCAGATGGTGACTAATATACAGATCCACAACTGAGCAATATTCAGAGAATGATACCCTAGGGAGTGTTCAGCTGTAAATGGGACATATATAATAGTTCCTTTTCCTGAGAGTCAGAAATAATAGTTTAAGAAAGAGTGGAAAGTGTGTAAGAGGCAGAAGTAGTGAATGTCTGCTGCTGTACAGAAGTTGTTGATGATGACAACACACAATTCCAACACACACACACACACACACACACACACACGAGCTTAGTAAGGCTGTGAATGGATGCGTAAGACCAGTACAAGCTCAAGAGTGAATTGCAAGGTTCTATCCCCAGCTAATGGACTATTGAAATTGATTCCTGCTGGGAGAGTGAGAGTCAGTTTTCTTAGGGATACGTTTCATGAGAGGTTGCTCTTGTTCCAACAGATAATCCTTTCACTCGCACACCTACTAATAGTACTCACTAGACTCCGTGAGATCAAAAATAGAGAACACATGAAGTTGAGACAGGATGTGGTAGGCGAATAATTTTAGGTAAGGAATGTGGAGTGAATTTGATTCAAACACAGTATATGGTATATAAAATTCCCAAGCAATTAAAAAAGCAAAAAGAAAAACTCTTAAGAAGATTAGAGATTTGGAGCAACACTCATGTTCTGTGTTTGGTATGTGTTCCATATGTTTTTCAAAGCATAGAGAGTCTTCTGTTTTTTATATTCATTTTCATGGATTTTAGTAAGACTACAAACACAGGTATTCTATATAACAGATGGATTCACTTATTGAATTCAACAAATTTAATGAATTTAAATGATAAAAACTTGTCGGCACTTTTTGCCCAATTTGTAAAACAGATTACGCAATGAAAACCAGATGAGAAGCTTGAAGGCACATATGGCCTCTTCTCATAGGCAGCTTTGTATGTGGTACAGTGTATGTCTTCATCTCTCCATGGAGCAGAGGTTAAAAACATGAACTTGGCTTGCATATAACTAAAAGAAGTGGGACACTACCTCTTTGTTACCCCACAAGATAAGACACAACACCCTCTGATGCTTTGAGATAATATGACATATAGTGGCAGGTGTGTGCTTTTAAATCTATAGTAAAGTTTTAACTGAGTATGAGATTGAATAGTTTTGTTTAAAAATAAGTTGCTCTGTTAACTATCTTGCATTTGTAGTTCTAGTCAATTTAGACAGAATAACCTACTTAATAATGACTTCTTCCATCAACTATCTATAAGAGCACTTTAACGATATTATCTATTCATGACTTAAACCTCACTGACCAAGGTTTGGCTTGTGACTACTTTCTAAATTAACTAAAGAATGAGTTTAGCCTTCAAATACATAGTTATATCATTACTTGTATTTTTACAGAAAAAATAATAACAAGTACCAATTATTTTTAATAAAACAGACATTGAATGAAACTGAATTAACTATCAAATTAAATTTTATGCAAAATGACATTACTATCAAGCTAACAATGTAAATTTATAATTGTTGTTCACCAATTTGAGAACTATAAGATAGCAAGAAACTATAAGAAATATCATACAGATTTGCAAGATAATATTCTATTCTTTGAGTTCAAATAAACTATATGCATTATGCGATCACTTACAATTTGTCCATAATTGTAATAAAATACATTTGTTTGAGTCATTAGACTCCAGATAAATTGATTACAATCTGGGGACCAAAATTTTATGATTTCCTTGAATTATTATTCAATGGTAAGTACTGATGGGTGAAATGAATCATTGAATCATAAAAATGAAAGCCTCGAACCAAACTCAAAGTCACCTTTTCCAACCGTGCTGCAGCAATTGAAACAAATGAAGTCTATCAGATGGCTATCTGTCATGTCATTAAAAATTTCCCTTAAGAGAAATATATCCATCTCCCTAAGTGCATAGCTCTTAGGGTTGGTTGGCTTGATTACTCTGATATAAAGTCTGCTATTTGACTTCAAAATAATGGGGGAAAATATTAAACAGCCTTTTGGCAAGCTTTATTTCTTATTCTTCTTAATTGAGTGTAAAATGACAGGTTTCTTTCTTAAAATAATCATCAACTTGTACCCTGTATTTGAAATTTTTATTCTTTTCCTAGTATATATTTCCCCAGATTTCCTTTGACGGTTCTTTCATATCCTATTGTTTTTATTTTTATTATTTGTATTTATTTTTTTTTCTTTTTCTTTTCCGAGACAGGGTTTCTCTGTGGTTTTGGAGCTTGTCCTGGAACTAGCTCTTGTAGACCAGGCTGGTCTCGAACTCACAGAGATCCGCCTGCCTCTGCCTCCCGAGTGCTGGGATTAAAGGCGTGCGCCACCACCGCCCGGCTTGTATTTCATTTTTATTGAAATTGTATTCCTTTCTCATACTTTATATCCTGAACATAGCTTCAGCTATCCCCTCCTTCTATTTCCTCCCCTATTTCTTCTTCCCTCCAGTATTAGGCTTGCTGCTTCAGTCTCTGTAAACTCATAGGTGTCATGTGTCTTGCTTAGTTCTTTCAGAGGCCTGTGTTCTCTGGGTATAGTCTATCCCCTCAACTCTTAGAATCTTTTTACGTCTTATTCCACAGGATTCCCTGAGCTCTGAGGGAGACCTCCAATTTCGATTTCCTCTCTGCACAAGATCTGGTTATGGGTATCTGCATCTGTTTTCATATTACGTTGGAGGAAGCCTCTCTGATGATGACTGGATAAGGCACTGATCTAAGTATAGCAGAATATCATTAGGAGTCATGTTGCTGATTGGTTTCTCAGACTAGTCATGTTTGGTATTACCCTAGGTCTCTGGGCTATCTAGTCTCTGGTTCTTGCTTACCTAATCAGTGTTGGGTATGATTTCCTTCTCATTGAGAGGATATTTCAAATCAGACTCCAATTAGCTACTCCCATAAGGTCAGTGCCAACATTGCCCTAGCATATTTTGCAAGCTGGGAAGGCAGTAGGACAAAGTTTTGTGCATGCCTTAGTATCCACATTTCTCTTTTGGTAGGCTGTGGAGTACCTAGATACTGGACCATAGATACTAGAATTAAGGTGTGAAGCCTCCCTATGAGCACAAGCATGTTCAAAGTGTTGGATTTTGTTCTTGTCAGTTTTCAGAGAGCAGCCCTTTTGTTTGACCTGGTTATTTGGGGGATTTCTATGAGACCCCCTTGGCCAACAACTCAATTAGATGCAACTCACTTCCTCCACTAGAAGCCATGCCTGGTAAACCACCATTAATAGGTGTCCTCAAAAAAATAAATAAATAAATAAATAAATAAATAAATAAATACCTTCATAGATTCCAGAGAGTTTCCACTGCAGTAGGTTTCCACACCACTTCCCAAGTGTCCACCAAACTGGGCCTTCTTTCCCACAAAGTCTCCATTTATCCCATCCTTCTGCCATCTCATCCCTCCTGCTTTGATCCTGACTAGTCCCCAAAGCACAAATAAAATCTATTTTGTTTCCTCTTCTCTGGAAGATCCATATATCCACTCTAGATACCATTCTTTACCTAACTTCTCAGGGTCTATAAACACTAGGTAGGTTATCACTTACCTAAAGGCTAATACCTACTTATAAGTATGAATACTTACCATCGTTGTCTTTCTGGGTCTGGGTTATCATTTGCTATACATCTAATATCCACTTATGAGGAAATACATACCATGTTTGTCTTTCTGGGTCTTAGTTACCTCACTCAGGATGATTTTTTTCTCGTTCCATCCATTTTCTTGCAAATTTATTTATGACATTTTTAATAGTTGAAAAATACTCAATTGTATAAATTACAAAATTGTATCTATTCATTCTTCTCTTGAGGGACATATAGGCTGTTATATGTTGGGGCTTTCTTCTTGTCAAATCTACTTGATCTATATGATTTTTGTACCTTTATAGGAATCTTACTCCTTTTTTAGAAATATTTTCTTCTATGGTTATTTTGAAAATGTTATCTGGTTCTTTGAGCTGGAATCTTTCACATTCCTCTATTTCTATTATTCTTAAGTTTGGACTTTTTATATTTTTCCAGATCTTCCAGATGTTTGTGTAAGGATTTTTTTTAGATTTAATGTTTTCTTGACAGATATATCAATTTATTTTATAACTTCAATGTCTTATATTCTCTCTTCCATCCACTTTATTCATTTGGTGAATCTTGACTCTAGTTCCTGTTCACATTCACAAATTTTTAATTTCCAGAATTATTTTAGTTTGTCTTTTCGTCATTGCTTCTGTTTCCATTTTCAGGTCTTGAACAGTTTTATTCATTTCCTTCAACTGTTTATTTCTGTTTTTCTGAATTTCTTTAGGTGATTTACTCACTTCCTCTTTAAATACCTCTATAATCTTCATACAGTTGGATTTAAGGTCTTTTTCTTGTACTTCAGCTATCTTGGAATAGTCAGAGCCTACTGTAGTAAAAGAGTGGGGTTGTACTGGAGACACGTTGTCCTGGCTGTTATTGTGTTCTTATCTAGGTTTGGGATGATTATAGGTCCTTTTGCTAATTTCTGGATTTATCTTTGTTGGGGTGGGGGTTGTTCCTTGGTTTCTGTTCCTCCTCTGGATTTTCATGAAGTATGAGAGCCAAAGAGATGCAGGCTGTGTGTTGCCTGTTTTTCTAGGCTGGCCAGTTTGTGTGATCACATTGAATACCTGCTGGTGTGGGAGTCTAGGAGTGGGTGGTCTAGGGGATCCAAAGGAGATGTGGGCAGGAGGAGGGGAGACAGCAATTAGTGTTCTTTTGCTTTGTTCTTGAGACTTCTGAAACTTCTTAAGTTCAGTTCTTCATAGAACCATAAAATAATTTCAGGTATTTCTTTATTTATCTTTGCTGGACAAAAAAATGTAAGATATGTGAGGATATATTGGGTTAATATTGTCTTCTAGAAGTTACTTACTAAAAATATTAGATAGGCTGAATGGTTGTGGTACATGCCTTGAATTACAGTACTTGAGATGCAGAAGCAGGTGGATCTCAGTGAGTTCGAGGCCAGCATGGTCTACAAACACTGGTTCCAGGACAGGCTTAACAGAGAATTATATGACCTCCCCAGTTATCACTTGTCATGACTTGAATGACACTATGGCATGACACTTCTTTGATAGTATTATAATAACTTAATTTCAGGGATAAGGTGTGATTTTGAATAGTTGCAGAATCAGATAGCAGAATCAGTAAAGGAAAGGTAATATATGTGCAGATATATGTGTGTATATATAAACATATGTAGAAATAAAATCTCTATAAATTATACAAAAATTATGAAGACCATTTTAGAAAAATATTGTCTACTAGTAAATGCTATCATTTTAATGAAAACAAATTTAAAAAAATATATTTTGAATACTGTTTTCATTAAGTAGTAGAATCTCTCTCCTGAAATTACTTTCTTTTCATTTATTGTCTCTAACTTCAAAGCCAGAAGCTTTTCTTCTTTTCAGTTCTTTTAATTTGTCTAGGTTTTTCCCAAAACATAAAAGCACAGTCCTGTACAACTAGAAACTTTCATGCATAATTTCAATTCATTGTTGTCTAGCTGAGATTTTTATCCTGAGTAATGCTAATAAGAATTTATCCATTGAACATAAACTTCTTTACAATCAAAAGAAACAGAAATTTCTTAGAGTAAAAGACAAAGAGAAGAAATTAAGTAAACAATATAAACTGTCCTCTGTGTTGGGATCTTGTTACAGGCCCACTTTGACAAGTGAGCAACTGACTGCTCAGTTTCTTCTTTTGAGGTTGAGAGATGTGTGCTTAGAGACAGGCTGCTTTTAAAGATCATAGAAAGCACCATGGAGCCAGGATAACAGTGCATTGTAATATGCATCTCTTTGGCTCTCATACCCAATGAAAAAGATCCACTCGAGTACTGGAATTGGTATTTCAAAATGCATAAAATTTTCTTAGGTACTTAATCCTGTAGACATCACTGGTAACATTGCCCACTGTTAGATGCAGGATCATGCTTCTGGCATCTTTTATGATAACCGGCCTCTCATGAGTGCCGCTTCCATTTGATCTCTGACTGATCACTTTCTCCAAGGATAAATATCATGTATCTTTCTCAGGATGGGTCCTGTCCTCTGACACAGAAATCATTTTAATGTCATGCAGGTGCAATATATATTACAAGCACTGTAATAATAAATGACCACTTTCACTATCTCCAATTTTTTACCACTCACAAAGGAAATATTACTACCTCATTGGAGCCCCACAGGGTATATAAAGCCCACATAAAGGAGGGTCTATGTCCAACAGCAGAAGGCAAGCACAAAGTGAACTCAATGGTGTTGTAGAGATATTTTTTCTGATAATGTATTATTTGAACATATTACTCTTTTGCTTATATAATATAGTTTCTGTTTATGTATTTTTATGGAGCATGTGTGTGTGTTTGTGTGTACATGAGTATATGCTTCTTCTTTTTTAATTTTTATTGTTTATCTTGTTTATTTTTGTTTGTTTGTATATTTTATTTGACTCCTTGTATAGCACAATTAATAAAAATCCAGAGACAGATATTGTTGTCCAATCTGAAGACCAGAAAAGCAAAGTAGTCAAGTCACTAGAGAGCTCTTACTTCTATGAAATCCTTAGTCTGAAAGAGAGTGAGTTACTATCTCATCCTGCCTTATATTCCTTTATAGTGCTGGGATTAAAGGCATTTACCACCACCTCCCAGCCTCTATGGCTAATTAGTGTGGCTGCTGAGATTAAAGGTGTGTGCCACCATTGCCTGGCCTGAATGGCTGACTTGTATGGCTTTTATGCAAATTTCATTTATTAAAATGTAAATGAAATATCAGTACATGTTTTCAAAAGAGAGAGAAAGGATGCATGGTTTTGGATTGTTGGGTAGGCTGGAAGAATCTGAGAGGAGATGATGGAAGAGAAACTATCATCAAAATATTTTATAAAAAAATAATAGATTTTCAATCAAAAGAAATATAATAAAGAAAAATATATGGAAAAAGAAAATAACAACAGGCAGTCACTTCAACACATCAGATATTACAGTCACTATGATTTCATACCAAATTCACATTTCCTCCAGGTCCTTCAAACTGATTTTTCTAAAATTAAATGGTCCTGAGAAACCATGGTCACATATACAATTCTCTGTTATTTTAGCTACCACTTCTTTATTTCTAGAATATTAATAGTATGATTTGAGGTAAAAAACATGTTATTTATAATCCAAAATTTGTTTCCATTTGATTGCAGATTTCATGATGTAGATCCATCCTTTCTTCCCTTCTGTGGTCTTCGGCAGCTTTAAGATTAGAAACAGGTTATTCTCCTTTAATATCTTGTAATAACTGTAACCAAACTGAAAGACCCATATATAAGAACTTTAAGTATCTAAAGAAAGAAATTGAAAACGATGTCAGAAAATGGAAAGATCTTCCATGCTCTTGAATAGGTAAGATCAGCATAATAAAAATGGCAATCTTACCAAAAGCAATCTGCAGATTCAATGCAATCCAAAACAAAATCACAAAACAATTCTTCACAGACTTGAAAGAACAGTACTTAACTTCATATGGAAAAAAAAAAGCCAGAAGAGTTAAAAACAATACCATACAATAAAGGAACTTCTAAAGGCATTAGCAGCCTCCAAATCAAACTCTATTATAGATCTATAATAATGGAAACAGCTTAGTATTGGCATTAAAATAGATATGTGGACCAATGGAACTAAATCAAAGACCCTTACATTAACCTACACACCTATGAACACCTGGTTTTTGACAAAGAAGCCAAAATGATACAATGGAAAAAGGAAAACATCTTTTAACAAATGGTGCTGGTATAACTGGATGTCAACTTGTGGAAGAATGCAAATAGATGCATCTCTATCGTCACACACAAAACTCAAGTCCAGGTGGATGAAAGATGTCAGTATAAGACCAATTATATTGAATCTGAAAGAAAATAATGTGGGGAGTGTGGGAAATAGCCTTGTATGCTTTGGCACAGGAGATGACTTTCTAAATATAACATCATTAATACAAATACAGAGAACATCAATCAATAAATGAGACTTTCTGAAACTGAAAACCTTTTGTCAGGCAAAGGACACGGTAAATGAGATAAAACAACAGCCTACAGAATGGGAAAAGATCTTCACTTACCCCAAATATGACAGAAGACTGATCTCCAAAATATATAAAGAACTCAAGAAACTAGATATCAATAAACAAAACAATCCAATTAAAAAACGGAGTGCAGAGCTAAACAGAAACTTCTCATCAGTAGAATCTCAGATGGCCAAAAGGCATTTAAGAAATTGCTCAAAGTCTTTAATCATCAGGGGAATGCAAATCAAAAAGACTCTGTCAGAATGACTAAGATCAAAAATACTGAGAATAATTTATGTTGAAGACTGTGGGGAGTCAGGGGGAAACACTCCTACACTGCTGGTGGGAGTGCAAATATGTACAGCTACTTTGGAAATCAGTATGGCGGCTTCTCAGAAAATTGTGAATTAACTGCCTCAAGACTCAGCAATACAACTCTTAGGCATCTCCCAAAGGAAATACAAACATACCACAAGGACACTCAACTGTGTCACTTTAGCAGTGGGACCAGAGTCTACCCCAGGGGCATATTCTTTTGAATCATGATTTTCCACTTGGGAATGTCGGGATAGCACATAACTTTGGTAGAAGTCAGAGGGCCTCAGTAAGTCTTCTGTCACATGCCTTTAAACTGGAAAAAAAAAGCATCTGCAGGAATATCAAACTTGTTTGCAGTTGGAGTACTTAAGTGTCTTATTTAAATAATGACATATATTTAGAGAAATTTAGTTTTCTTTTTTAATTTATTTATTTCTTTATTAATTAATTAAAGATTTCTGTCTCTTCCCCACCGCCGCATCCCCTTTCCCTCCCCCTCCCCCAATCAAGTCCCCCTCCCTCGTCAGCCCAAAGAGCAATCAGGGTCCCCTGCCCTGTGGGAAGTCCATGGACCACCCACCTCCATCCAGGTCTAGTAAGGTGAGCATCCAAACTGCCTAGGCTCCCACAAAACCAATAGGTGCAGTAGGATCAAAAACCCATTGCCATTGTTCTTGAGTTCTCAGTAGTCCTCATTGTCTCTGCTATGTTCAGCAAGACCAGTTTTAACCCAGGCTTTTTCAGACCCAGGCCAGCTGGCCTTGGTGAGTTCCCGATCCCCATTGTCTCAGTGTATGGGTGCACCCCTCGCGGTCCTGAGTTCCTTGCTTGTGCTCTCTCTCCTTCTGCTCCTGATTTGGACCTTGAGATTTCAGTCCGGTGCTCCAATGTGGGTCTCTGTCTCTGTCTCCTTTCATCGCCTGATGAAGGTTAATATTCAGGAGGATGCCTATAGGTTTTTCTTTGGGTTCTCCTTCTTATTTAGCTTCTCTAAGAATCCTAATTATAGGCTCAATGTCCTTTATTTATGGCTAGAAACCAAATATGAGTGAGTACATCCCATGTTCCTCTTTTTGGGTCTGGCTTACCTCACTCAGGATAGTGTTTTCTATTTCCATCCATTTGCCTGCAAACTTCAAGAAGTCCTTGTTTTTTACTGCTGAGTAGTACTCTAATATGTATATATTCCATACTTTCTTCATCCATTCTTCAACTGAAGGGCATCTAGGTTGTTTCCAGGATCTGGCTATTACAAACAATGCTGCTATGAACATAGTAGAGCATATACTTTTGTTGTATGATAAGGCCTCTCTTGAAGAACTCAAGAAACTAGACCGTAAAAGGCTAATCAACCCAATTATAAAATGGGACACTGAGCTGAACAGAGATCTCTCAACAGAAGAAGTTCAAATGGCCAAAGGACACCTAAGGTCATGCTCAACTTCCTTAGTGATCAGGGAAATGCAAATCAAGACAAATTTAGTTTTCTTAAGAAGTATCTATGATTGTAACTTGCAATGAAACTTTAAAAGTTTAAAAGTGTGATAATTTTGTGCACTTATTTCTATTACTCTAAGTAAATTTGTACTTAATGTTCAATTTTATCAGGATTTAGTAATATTATCAAAGGTTAAGCATTCTTTGTTATTTATGTTAGCATGAACTCTACCTACAAGGATTTCAGACACTGAATTTAAATTAGTTAACAAATATTCTTGAATAATACTGTTATCAAGCAAAACTTGTTCCTTGATTTTGAAGAATTTTTAATGAGAAGTACTTATAATGGGTTGACAAAAAGTTTTATACCCACACTAATATAGTACAATTAACTAAGTATTAATACAAAATCACAAGAATGTAAAATGAACCAGGGTGACACAGTGATGGGATGTAGAACTTATGTCTTTTTAGTGTGCTAAGAATTATGAAGCCTAAAATTACTGTGTTTCAATGCAATTCTCCTGTAGTTTTTATTTGGTAATTAATGTTCATTAACTCTGACATAGCAACTAGTTCTCTGAAAAAATTCAAGAGTAACTGTGAATAGATAACGTTTATTTACTTTTTGCGCTTCAGTTAGGGAGCTAGGATCCTCAAAATTACTAGTTATAATGAAATATAAAGTACACTTGAGGCGACTTATTTAATATTCCCCATGACTGAATAATTCTACTGAACATTTATTTCTGTGTAACCTTAATGGAGATTAGTTGGAATTGCAGGAGATAAAGAAGCTAGCATATATATCAGCATTCCAATTATTCAGTAGATATTGCAACAATTTCGGCTTGTCAAATTTTTGATGATTGTGTGATAATTATTTTTGCAGTATTACTTTTATAATAAAAAGGTACACATGCACACAGCTGTATTTAGAAACAGCTAATCAAATTTATATTTCATGGTATTATTTGTGGTGGCAATGAGTTAGGGGCTGACAAGACATCTAATTTGTTTACACTATATAGTACTAATTCACACAAAGTACAAATGAAATTTAATATACTGAAATTAAAGTGATATTAAATCATTTAATAATAATATGGACCCGTGTTTAGTCTTAATATTTGTGATTCTTTGTAACATATATTTTACTTAATTATTGAAAATATAGCATCCTTAAAGGTTCTGCATCCAAACTAAAATGGAAGCATTATATAAAATTCAAACTATGAATACTTTCAGAAGTACAAATATACCTTTGAAATATTCATATGCTATAATGAAAATTGTATTTATTATATACTGTAATTCAAATGCACAGATAGGGAACTGTTAGAAAGTGGGTTTATGATCCAGATGTACCACTTTCTATCTGCATGCATAAGAGATAAATTATTCATAAAGTTCTCCATTACGTTTTCTGTAAAGTAGTGCCACTATTTCGGCAGTCCTTTTAGTGGTTTGATTTCATCAATCACCACTTCCCAAGGACATTGAAAAAGGAATTTTAAAAAATATATAAATAAAATGTTTTAGCCAAGTTATGATCTTTACCCTTAACTCATGGGACATAAAATAGATAAATACTTTGACAGTTGTATATATTATGTTTGAATATGTGATAAGGCCTTTATAAAGATCAATGCTATCATTTATAAAACCAAATAAAAGCCCTTATCACTTATATTTAATGCTACATAGCGTTAAGCCTTCTTGTGATGCCAATTGCATTATGATTTGAAAGCAGAAAACAAAAAATAGCACTCACACGCATGCACACACACCTAACAAGACCAACAAAATGTCGATTGAAAGTGTACTAAAATCATTTCCTGAAAAATTTTAATGTGTAATTATTCAGAAGTTTTATGAGTGTGATTTTTTCTGTTATTTTTTTCTGAAAAAGATTTTTTAAAAGGTTAATTTATTTATTATGTATTCAGTGTTCTGAATGCGTGTATCCCTGCAGGCCAGAAGACGGCACCAAATCTCATTACAGATGGTTGTGAGCACTTGCGGTCGCTGGGAATTGAACTCATGACCTTTGAAAGAGCAGGCAAATCTCTTAACCACTGAGCCAACTCTCCAGCCCCCATGAAAAAGATTTATTGTAAGATATGTAATGTTTCACCCATGTGATGCTAGCATTCAGAAACTGGGTTTTCCTTGGACTTAATTAAGTATAGGGTTTACATGTTGTATGTATAGAAATTTGGATTGGGCACCCTGGTGGGGCGTAGGTAGACTTGAAAGAACCAGAATATATGATAAAATGGAGTTATATAAATCTGAGGTTTGCTGGAGGTTTTCTGGCAGGACTGTTGTTCCCTCTTATACTTTCATTTGAAACTTATAGGATCTTTTAAGGAGAAACTATTGACACCATGATCAGGCAGGTGTTTTTCCCAGAGGAAGACTCACCCATTGCACTTGGGGTGTGGTGACGCCTGCAATTTTCCCAAATGCGTGAAATTCAACTGCATAATTTGTGTTAGAGGAGGACTGCATTCATAATTTAAAAAAATAAAGAAAGGAAGGAAGGAAGGAAGGAAGGAAGGAAGGAAGGAAGAGAAAATAAAAGAAACCCTTAACATTTCCCCAAATGCAGCACTAACGATGAGTTTGTCTCATGACCAATGGTAGAAATCAATTCATACATTTTTTTTTCCAACCAAATGCCCCTTGACCAAAGAATGGATAAGGAAAATGTGGTACATGTACACAATGGAGTACTACACAACAGAAAAAAATAGTTTCATAACCCAGACCCAGAAAGACAAATATAATATGTATTCACTTGTAAGTGGATTTTAGCCATAAAGAAAAAAAACACACACAAAAAACAGCCTAAAATTCACAATCCCAGGGAACCTAGACAACACAACAAAGACCTTAAAAGAGACATACATGAATCTAAACTACATGGGAAGTTGAAAAAGACAAGATCTCCTGAGTAAATTGGGAGCATGGGGATCATGGGAGAGGGTAGAAGCAGAAAAAAAATATATAGCTTAATAAAAACAATTAAAAAAATACCTTGTTCCAACTGTCATTAATTTGCGCCAAGCTTTTTCCATGTAAGCATGGGTCATAACACTTTCTTCCACCTAAAGTTGCATTCTTCATTAGCTCTTAATTTATATATTTATCAACATTCTTCATATTCACATATAAGACAGAACATATTTTCTGTAAGGTCAAGGATTTATAATAGTGACTTAATTTGGTTGTTTGATTTTATTATCTTGATCCCTCAGGATATCGGAGTTGGAACATTCTTTACTCACCTCCAACCCCTGCCACCCCACAATGGACTACACTTCATTTGTGTGTGTGTGCGTGGAATTGTGGTATGGATATGTCAAATTATATATATANGTTCGAGGCTCAATTAAAAAGGAGAGAGAGAGAGAGAGAAAGAGAGAGAGAGAGAGAGAGAGAGAGAGAGAGAGAGAGAGAGAGAGAGAGAGAGAGGCACCACAGTGTTTCCTTACCAGGAACAAAGTAAAGACAATTACTGATACTATATGTACTGATACCTATACACTGATACACAGATCAGAAGAAAGTGTTCTTTTTCACTTTTACAGTATAAATTGAATACTATTACTTGTCAATCACCATTTACAACCTTGTAAACTTGTTCTTTGTAAAATTCTTTTCTTTAAAAAAAAAAAAAACCAAATACCTTTTTTTCATTTTACATACCAATTCCAGTTCCCATTCCTATTCCTCCTGTTCCCTCCACCTAGCCCCCTATCTCACCCCCATTCACTCCTCAGCACATTGCTTTGGGGAAGGTCTAAGGCCCTCCCTACTATATCTAGACTGAGCAATGTATCCATCAAAAGAGAATGGCTTCCCAAAATTCCAGTACAAGCAGTAGGGATGAATCTGTGGGTCATGACCCATGGAGGGGGGGTTGAAGCACCCTTACTCTTTTACAGAGTCCCATAACTGATACCCTGCTTATCAGATATTTCCATTATGTTATTAAAATTATGGTTATGAGGTACCAATGAAAATAATTTTATGATTGTATTAAAGGGTTTTAGCATTAGGAAGGTTGAGAATTAACTGTTCTAAAGCCCTACATTCAGTGAGCATAAGCTAAACATAGCTGATAAGCCCACTCAATCCAGATTTCACACATTCAAGTTAGATAATTTCATAGATAGACATAACTGACTCAAACTTAAATGTTGTCTTGGGTTACGGAAATACATCTGGTCCTTGGCTCTTTATACCTTATTTTGGCTTACACCAGGCTTTTCTGCTATAAGCTTAGATCACACTACCTAACTTTAATGAAATTGCATGCTTTATTACTAACTTCTTTAGTTATCTGCATCCTTTGTGTTAACATATAAAAGAGAATAGACTATTCATTAGGTCAAAAATTGATCAAAGTAAGTTCTTTAACTTTATGATGTATAAAGATAAATAAATACAGTGTACATGGCCTAATATTTAGATATATCACCCATATAGCCTGGAATTTGAATTATATCTTTTTTACTTGTAAATTTGTGATCATACATTTTTATGCTTCACTTACTATATGGAAGAGAGAGAGAGAGAGAGAGAGAGAGAGAGAGAGAGAGAGAGAGAGAGAGGAAATGTATCCCTACTGGTCTACTGTTGACATGAAGAAAGATGGAATTAGAAATTGAACCTATATGTTTCTGAGAACTGTAACTATCTTTCCTTCTAAAGAAAACCATTCAGTGTTTACAATGGACTCGTTTTTTTTTTTCTTTCTTTAGTCTGTGAAACTACTGCATTTCATGAATCTGTATTCTGTGAGTAAGGTACTTCTGATAACAGAGGATTGATTTCCCTCTTCTACTTTCGTTCCAAATTCAAACGCTCTCTTAAGAAGAAACAATTAGCTTCTCTCCAAATGCAATGTTACTGATGAGCTTGTTTCATGGTCAATGGTAGATCAATTTTCATTTAAGAACCTACAGTACTTTGCCCTTTTCTTTTCTGTAGTCTATTGATCCTTCTTCCTGTGGAAGGCACTATCCATTCGGCTGTAGCCAGACACTTTCCAGGGGTCCATCTTAATAGAAGATATTCCTAGAAAGGATTTCCTATGTATGTATCTGCATTTTAATATGTGAACGTATGTCCTTCTACTTACTATGGTGTCATAAGAAGACTTCTGTCGAGAAAGGTGGAAGCATTACTATGATGTGACCTGGCAATCTTCGACCGTTCTGTAAGGTTCAGGGGTATTAGCAATGTAGGACATTCTGTAATGGACTATAAAGTATTCTTCTTGTTAAGCATGACCACCAAGACCTTGAGTTCCCACAATAGTTTGAAAGGCTTGTCTTTCAACCACCGACAGAAGGGTGTTTATGTTTGAGATGTTTAGCAGTTGTTGACTAGAATAAGAACAATATTGAAAAAAAAATAAAAAAGAACAATATTGCAAAGTATTTTTTAATCATCAGAATTATATTCACTGTAGATCTTGCACTTACACAAAAGTGCCAGCTTTAGGAAAAAAAAGATTTTAGAGATGACTTGGATTTGGCTGTTGGTGTCTGAAGAAACATCATTTTTGTGCTTGTTTAATAGGAAGTTTATCTATGACTTTACTGCAAGGTAAAATTGCCTCAAATATTTGGTTTCTAAAAAACATGTATCTTTTGTGCAATATCATTTCTAATTAGCATTTATTAAAGTTTGTACTTGAAAATTTCATCTATCTTTTAATGGGCGATAGCCTCTGAAGACATTTAAATGCCTGGCTCAGGAGGATAAAACAACAAAATTAAATCTTATAGCAAAATAGAGCTTTCCAATACACTCCAATTTCATTTAGATGTGAACGTATGTTGTCTGATAGCAGAGCACTAAAAAAAATGCTTCCACAGTTGAAAGAAAAATATGAACTAAAAAAGCCCCTGATTCTAATATTTTGCATTAATGTAACTTATTTCATGCATTAGAAGTGGACTCATGCCAAAGAATTTTCAGAGTGAAACCAGGTCACAACAGCAGACTATTACAGTAGAGTCGGATGCTTTTCTTCTAAAACTTTGAAATTCTCAGAATGAGAAGACAGCGCTTTTCTGCTGCCCTTGCAGATGGCCATTAATGAAGAGCCAGTCCTCTGAAGCGGGCAGCAATGTTTTCCTGCCCGCCACAAGGATGGCCACTGTGGAAGAGTCCAGCTTCTGACATGGGCAGCAGCCTAGTGAATGTCCTCATGATCAAAGGCATGTTTTATTGGTTCTTTTTCCATGGTGAAATCAAATGTAATACCCAAGTTAAATCTGTGCTTGTTATAATTATTTTTAATAATGTGGTATTATTTGAATCAAGTAATAATGTAATGATAATGTGATATTAGTAATGTGACAATAGTATTATTATATATAAATATTTTCTAGAATATATTTACTTTAAAACCATTTGTTTATTTGAAGTTTATATGCAGTAAATACCTTGGGACATCAAGATATACTTAAGCTAAGAGTTTTATTAATTTTCCCTGTATTGAACATATAACTTAGTTATTTACATTGTATCTGTTTGCTAACTGAGGTTAAATGAGTTATTGAAAATTATTTGAAATACATTTAGTAAGCTATACTTATAATACAGAAATAATTGTGTCTAATGTTTTACTAGGTATCCTTAGAGAACTGTCATATAAAAACTTAGAGGGGAGGGCCTTGGACTTCCCACAGGGCAGGGAATCCTGACTGATCTTCAGACTCCAGAGGTAGGGGGAATGGAGTGGAGTTAGGGGGAGAGGAGTGGGTGGAGAAGGAGGGAAGTGGGAGGTGGGGAAGAGGCGGAAATTGTTTCAACAAAAAAATAGAAAAAAAAACTTAGCAAAGCTATAATTGCAATTACTTGAGTAAATAATATGAAATTATTGTTAGAATAAAATACAATGCAACCTAATAATATAGCATCATACAATGCAAAAGTACAATAAAACAAAATAAATTGCAATACAACAAAATAAAATAAAACATGAAGTCAGGAAATGCTTGGAACATAATTTATTGTGAGTTAGGGAAAAACTGAGATTTTTTTCTTTTACTTCATGAAGTATCTAAGGTGGGATTCAGGAAGTTAGTACAATGAAGGATGTCACCTCACTTCGAAGTATTTGCACAAAAGGAGATAAGTTGTTGGTGTGCATTCTCAGGTGAAGAACTGTAAAAATACTAATTTTTGTGAACTAGAAAAGGTTATTGATCATTAGCCTCTGAAGACATTTTCAAACATATCATATATTTAATTGAGCAAGAGGGTAAGTGATCAGTGCAGGAATTAAATGTCCTAGAAAAAAAAAATGAAAAAGTGTTGCATTAGGAGCGGCAGGGCTGCGTCCCCGGCACCCGGCCGCCCGCATGGCTAGGTTATGCCCCGAAATAATTACACGGAAACTATATTTTATTAAACACTGCCTGGCCCGTTATCTGTAGCCTCTTATTGGATAGCTCTTACATATTGTTCTAACCCATTTCTAATATTCTGTGTAGCCCACAAGGTGGCTTACCAGGGAGGATCTTAACCTGAGTCTGTCTGGAGTGGGAGAACCATGGCGACTCCGGACTCAGCTTCTTTCTCCCAGGATCCTCTTCTGTTTACTCCACCCACCTATGTTCTAACCAATAAAATGGGCCAAGGCAGTTTCTTTATTAGTAAGAAATCACTCCCACATCAAAAAAGAAAAGTTGAGTAAATAAGGAGGCAATTTAAGAGATGCGGTAGAAAAACATCTTCCTTGTTTTCTCTTTGGCAAAATCTACATAACAACTTGTGAATTGGACTGCCAAACTAATTAAGTGTGGAATATTCTTGGACAACTGATTTTCTGTTTATAAATCTTAATTTCCTTTTATTTCTTACATTCTTGTAAACAAGTGGATGTTATTGTTGTCAAGATAAATATATAGCTAGCTTGTATTCTAAAGATTTTTTTTAAAGGAAAACATTGCTTTTACTAATAGATAAAATCATTACTTTTATTGTGAATAATAATCTCTCTGGACACTAAAAGTACACACTGTACAAATCCATATTATTCTGTCACTTAACATAGAAAGAAAAGCATATTTTTCTACTTTGTTAGTCAGTCTGTTATAATTTATCTTTTATTTTGTATGTGCATTATTCTGTATTTTTATGCAGTTTATTTTGCAAGTTTTCATTGAGTACCCTCTTTATATTAACAAGTCAGCCTTCAGCTCAGTAGGATTCTTTTCATATTTTTTATCTTCATGTCTAATCTTTTACATATTTTTTTATTTAAACTGCAACTGTAATAACTGAATGTAATACCACGTTGACTTTTCTTCATATGGGAATTTCTATTGTATGTCTGTCTGTTCCCGTCTTAACTGCTAATATCCTGATTGAGGATATTGCACACACCACAGCTCTCTCAGTGTGCATTCAGCAATGATATACTTACACAGCTGCATATTCACTACCCTAAGCCAAGCACAGAGCATTTCTCTTCTACTGATAGGTTTTTTTGTTCTGTTCTTAAGCCCTCCTCTACCAAGGTTGGCCTCAGGGAACCACTAGCTTACTCTGTTTCTCTACACATTTTCTGTTCTGAATTTGCCCTTGTAATTGAATCATGTGGTCTTGTGACAGACATTTCTTTACTCTTTTGGGATACCTGGACATTCTTCATCATTATTATTTTAGCTTTATGCAGCTCTTAAACCTGCTCAACTCTCCCAATGATTTTTTTTAAATCAATCACTGCTCTTTCATTTCCTTCAAATTCTTTTCTTCAGTTCTCACCCTCATCTCTAGCACTTGCACTGATGTTTCAGTATTACTTAGAACAATCTCCCTATCTTTAAAAATTAGTATCGTGTCACTTGTTAAAGTAAAGGAATAGTAATATAGTCCTACAGAAACTAAAATCTTTGAAATAAGAGAAAAATTGCAGGTATTTTTAGGGCAGGTTGTAGCACACACATGTTTAGGTTATAACAAATAAAGATTGTAAAATGACTGTTATTTTCAAGTTGCTTCACTCTTGGGAAACTATTTTACTTGTGATTCATTTTGAAAAGATATAAGTGATCTAAATCATCATATAAAAACTTGGTTTAAGTGATTAGTCAGGCCATCTGCAAATAAAGAAAGCAAAACATTTCCCAGAAAAATTACCATTCTCTCAAATAAGTGATTAAGTTGATGAGTAGCTATCCAGGACTTAATCTTTGAAATTCATTTTATAATTTACTATATTAAGTTTTCTAGAAACTACTTTAATGACTTTTCAAAGAAGTCTTGGTGTTTGCATCCAAATTTCACAGGCTCTTTAAAAGTAAGCTTATTGAAGTAAGTACACAGTTACTTGGGTCATAAAATACATTATATTTGATTGGTTTTTGTCTTCTCAAAATTTCCAGATTTCTCTGTAAAATAAAAATAAATCTCCTTTATTGACTTAAGCTTAATTAGACTTTTCAGTCACATTTAATAACCAGAAAAAAATTCATATGTATATATGAATTATATCAAAAAATAATTCATATATATATAAAAAATAATTCATATATACACACACACACAGCTTGACTTGAAACAATTGTGCAATGGTAAATTTCTTCATATAAAATTTGCAAAATAAATTACTTTAATAAAATTAGAGCATTTCTTCATAAAATCTGTCTTTAAGCATTTGACCTGCATGCCAAAGCAGTATTGTCAGTACCTAGAAAAAGCCTTTTTTTTTCTTTTTTAAGTAGATGTTTATAGACTATAAAGCAATTAGGTTAACCAATTCCTTTCTCTAAATTAGCAGGTGGCTTAGACATATGCTGAAAATATCAAGTACATTATAAAAACTTTTTCCCACTGTCTTTGTAATCAGTTTTTAGTGTGAGGGCAGAAGCTCCGTACTGAATAAAATAATCATAGTGTTGTAGAAAATGAAAATACTGACAATGACCTTGATTTCCAGAAGATTGCTCAAGGTTCACTGAGCAAAATATTAGCAATTATCTCTAATTTTACTGTTATTGAAAAGAGCTAATTCGTTAATGAGTATAGATGTACCCAACTATATTTTATCCTCAAGGAAGACTGAATACAATTGACAAATTTTATTTTTCCATTAAAAAATAAAAATTTTTTTTAATAATTTAAAGATTTTATTGTACCTCTTTAATGATTACAATAAACATATAATAATTATAGATTAATAAAAAGAAGTATTGATGTATTTGGCATATTTAGAACAACAGTGATTAAAAAGTTCAAATCTTACATTTATATTTACTTCAGATTCTTTCCACACATGTGAACTGGATTTATTTTCGCTTTTTTTCAGTGTTTTACGATTGTTTATTGTGCCTAGATATACATTTAAGGTTGCATGCTAAAAGATAATCATTCTTCACTTATATTATTTTCTTTCCATCTGTGTCAATGAATAGTGGAATTAGTTCTGATAAAGTAAGAACTTAATACACATTATTGAATGGTGTAGAATTTTATTGCTGGAATTTTCATCTAGAACTTTTTTTTTTTCAAGTGATAGTTTAACCCAAGGCTTTGAAGAGTAAAGAGGGAAGAGAGTAGGATTATCTGGAAAGGTGGAGTCTGAGGTGACATTGTCCCACTTTCCTACATTGTCCATTTGAAGGTGTCTATGATGATAGAATCTTTCTGTTTACTTCTCTGCATTTCGTTTTGTCTCCCAATGGTATGTGATGAAACTTCAGGCAATAAAAATAAATACTAATTTTCATGGCAATAAACTATATTTTCGCTTGATTATCAAAGCAATAGCTCTTAAGGTCCTAATCAATTTCTAATACTAAAATATTAAGCATGCTATTTAATGGTATCTGGTAAAAAGTATCATCTATATAATTTTTATATTTAGTGGTGAAATCAGTTAATATTTGTTCTGATGTATATAATTTCCTATTAGTACAAAGACTGATAGGAAGACATTTTGTATGAGCAATGCTACCCTGTCCTTTCATGAAAATAATAAACTGTATATTAGTTTGCTTCTACATTTATAGCAAATTTTATAAGGAATAATTAAAACATGGGAGTTTTGATGATGCACAAAATGATTTGATAACCATTTATAAAGAGGTTGGTATTCACTTCTGTTTTAAGAAGAATAATATTTTGTCTTACAGAAGAGTTAGCATTACCCTGACACTGAACACATTAAATGAAGTTTCTGCAATATTAGTATCTGCTTCACTATAAACAAAGACTTGTTGTTTTATAAAGCATGGTTTTTACTGAACTTCAATGCTTTAGAAACAGTTTTTTCCAGATGAATTTTATTTCTTATAACTGGTTTCCAGACAAAGGACAGAAGTTGAATGCTGTATAAAATAGTCATTAGTGCCTGTAGAATAACCACATACAAACAATGACCTTGATTCCCAGGATAAATGTGCAGGACTCACTGTGCAAAGATACTGGGTAATTAGCTCTGATTTTACTGTTGTTGAAAACATTAATTATTTAACGGTTTGAAGTGCTGAAGTGTTTTCTTCTGACTTAAAAATTTATACACTTAAGTAATCAACAGTCAGACTCACTCAAATGAAAGAAAACAAAAATAGTTTGTCATACCATGTTGACAAATTCAAATTTGATTTTTTTTTTCAATTAAGGACATGACAAAATTAACACAGGTCACAGATTCTGTGTTATAAAGACTAAAATTCAGGGACCTTTCGGAAAGGAAGAACAGGAGAAGTGTGTTGAATATTTTGAGTAATAGGAAAGAACAGAATGTCACTTCCCTATTTCCTTTTACATGAAATGTGAGACATAGGCACAGTCAATTTTTGCACCTTAGGAGACAAATGTGATTGTGCACAGTAGACTGTGATATACACCTTAAAAGACAAAACTTTTCTTTCATCTGTGAGTGATGGTGTCTTAAACCCATAGAAGAAGAAGTAACAATCAGAATGTATAAATCAAGATGGTGCTGTTATAATAAAATAAAAAAAAACAATAAAACCTTATGAGGAAATTTTTTATTGGAGAATTATCATAGCATATGTCACAGAATATACCTATGCTACATGGAAGTTTTTGACAGAACCTTCAGCGTAGCCTCTGTCAGTACAGATGTTTGCATATACATATTCTAGGAGAACATCCTGTTTTCAGATGTTCTAACAAAACATAGGCTTTTCAAGGAAGGATGGTTTGAAAAGAGATGGTGGATGGGTTAACAGACATAGCTAGATTTTATTCCTATAACTTCTAAATGCATTCTCAATTCTCTGCAAAGAAAGGGAGTGAATACTCCAAATGGTCTGGGAGCATTCCTACAGGGCTGCTGCCAGGGCAAAAAAGAAAAAAAATGTAACTTAACTCTGCCCCATTTCTTCTCAGACCACTCCAACTTCCCCAACTTGGGAAATAAATGAAAATGAATAAAATGATGACGATAAAAAGTGTGATATCATGGGTCCTTGTGGTACTTTGGATGATAATCCCCCAGTAGGCACACATATTTGAATGCTTAGGCCCTAGGCAGTGGAACTCTTTGATAGGATTAGAAGGATAAGGAGCTAACTGAGGAAGTGTGTCATTGGAAGTAGGTTTTGAGACTTCAAGAACTTCTATTCCAGGCTCAGTATCTGTATCTTGGCCTATGGATCAGAATAAAGCTGTCAGCATCTGTTTCCCCAAGCATGAGTGTGGCAAAGCTCTCATCATACTTCACACCATGATGATAGTGCTAAACCTCTGGAACTGCAAGCAAGCCCCCAGTTAAATACTTTCTTGTATAAGAATTGCCTTGGTCAAGTCAGAAATGTAGAAGGAGCTGTGGGCAAGCCTGCTATTCGTCTGACCCGGCTCCCACATGGTTAGCTTTACACCTGAAATAACAACACACAAACTGTATTCATATAAACACTGCCTGGACCATTATATCTAGCCTCTTCTTGGCTAATTCTCACATCTTGCTTAACCTATTTCTAATAATCTGTGTAGCACCACAAAGTGGTGGATTACCGGGAAAGATTCAGCATGTCTGACCTGCGTCCATCTTGGGCAGGAGCTTCATTGTTTCTCTGACCCAGAGAGGAGAGGCATGGCGTCTGGCTCACTTCCCTTCTTCCCAGCATTCTGTTCTGTCTACTCCACCCACCTAAGGGCTGGCCAATCAAATGGGCCAAGGCAGTTTCTTTATTAACCAATGAAAGTAACACCTCCATCTCAGAAGAACAGGTGACTCAAATGCCAGAAACATTTCCTATTTCCTAGATTCTTTTCCCAAAGAACCGTTTTGCCACCTACACCCTGCCACCTCATCATCAGTGCTGGACCCTGCCCCAAACCCAGGGGGCTTCAGCTGCTCTGGTAAAGTCCACTCCAGTCAGAAGAATAGGTGTGGGCAACTTCAGTCAGAAGAACAGGTATAGGTTACTTCAGTCAGAAGAGTAAATTCTGTCCCAAAGATCCGTTCCATAGCCATGTCCTCCTCCCTTGTTACCTACCCTATGCAGGGCACTACCCTAAACACTGGCAGATTTCTGCTGCTCAAGTGCAGGCTACACTAGTGAGAACAGGCCAATGACTTGCCTGCCAACAGGAACTGCCCCACTAGCTATATTTAGTTCCCCAAGACTCATTCCATTTCCCATACTCTCCTACCTCATCACTCTCCAATGGCTATCACCTACTCTCCCCCGACTCCTGAAGACTAGCTTTTCAGGTTCAGGTCATACCAGTCAATAGAACAGAGTTCCTAAGCTACATGAAAGGTCAAGGTGAATGATGTAAAGCTACCCTCCCACTTGGACAGAGATTCCTTACTAGATCAGAGGTTAAACTGTTCGCTATAAATCCAGGACACAAAGACCAGAACACTAAAGTGGAAACAGAAACGAAGGAATAAAACACTCACCCAACAAAGACAAACTCAGAAATCTGAACCTAAACCTTTAACCATGAAAAACCCAGTTGCCAAAAGGCCAGTGTAAGAATACAGTCAACAATAGCTAGAGAAATATGGCAGCACCAGAGTTCAGTTATCCCACAACAACAAGACCTGAATATTTCAACACAGCTGACACACACGGAAACCACATTAAAACCAACTGTATGAAGATGATAAATTTCCTTAAAGTTAAAATAAAAAATCTGTTAAAGAAACTGAGGAAAATTCAAAGAAAAAAATTGAAGGAATCAATAAATCCTTTAAAAAATGCCAAGAACACCAAAGGGGAAAAACAAAACAAAACAAAAACAAAATAGCAAACAAAAACACCAGCAGGTCAAGGAATGTATTCAAAACCCACAAATTTAAATGGATACAATAAAGGAAACACAAACTGAGGGAATTCAAGAAATGATAAATTTGGGTAAACAAACAGGAGCTACAGATGTAAACATCATCAACAGAATATATGAGATGAAAGAGAAAATCTTGGGTATTGAAGATATGGTAGAAGAAATCTATTCATTGGTGAAAGAAAAATGTAAATATAAAAAATTCTAAGATGAAGCTCTCAAGAGATATGGGGTAACCATGAAAAAATCAAACCTAAGAATAGTAGGAATACAAGGATAAGAATCCCAGCTCAAAGGCACAGAAAATCTATTTAACAATATCGTAGATGAAAAATTTCTATCTTAAATAAGGACATGCCTACAAAAGTATAAGAAACTTACACAATACCAAATAGATGGAATCAGAAAAGAAAGACCCATCCCACATAATAATCAAAATACCAAACCTAAAGAACAAAAAATAATATTAAAGGCTCAAGGGAAAAATGCCAAGTGATATATTAATTTTGCCTGACTTCTCAATGGAGACTCTAAAAGTCAGAAAGACCTTCACAGATATTGTACAGACTCTAAAAGGCCACAGAAGACAGCCCATATTACTAAACTCAGCAAAACTTACAAACACCATGGACAGAGAAAATAAAATAATTTATGACAAAGTCAAATTTAAACAATATCTATCCACAAATCCAACACTACAGAAGGTAATGGAAGGAAAACTTCAACTCCTACAAGGAAGTTAATTATACCCACCAAAACACAGACAATTGATAATCTCACACCAGCATAATAAAAAAAAAAAAGAAAATACAAACCAACTCCCACACACTGCCACCACCACCACCAATAACAACAACAACAACAATAAATAGCAGGAATAAACAACCATCGGTCATGAATTCCTCTCAATATCAATAAATTCCAATTCCCCAATAAAAAGAAATAGGATAACAGAATAGGTATGAAAATGAGATGCACCCTTCCTTTGCATAAAAAAAAAAACACACCTCAACATCAAAGATAAACATTACCTCAGAGCAATGGGTTGGAAAAATAATTTTCCAATCAAATGGACGTAAGAATCAAGCAGGTATAGGTATTCTAATATCTAACCGATTAGGTTTTGTGGTAGTTTGAATGCAATTGGCCCCCATAATCTTATGGAGTGGCACTGGTAGGAGATGTAGCTTTGAGGTTTCTTATATTCAGGATACTACCTAGTATCTCAGTTGACTTCCCCTTGCCTTCAAGATGTAGCACTTTCAACTCTCCAGCACTGGGCCTGCCGGCATACAACCATGCTCTCTGTTATGATGATAATTGACTGAGCCTGTAAAACTGTAAGCAAATCACCCCAATTAAATGCTTTATTTATAAGAGTTACCATGATCATGATGTTTCTTCAAAGCAATAAAAACAATAACTAAGACAGACTTCAAATCAAAATTAATAAAAAGAGATGGAGAACAACGGGTCCTACTCATCAAAGAAAAAAATCTGCCAAGATGAAGTTTACTTCTCACATCTATACCCCAAACCTAAGGGCACCCAGATTCATATAGGAAGCATTACTAAAGTTTAAATAATACATCAAATCTCATAAAATAATTGTGAGAGATTTCAATACTAGACTCTTACTAATAGATCGTTGCAACAAAGACTAAACAAAGAAATAATGGAGTGAACAGACATGAATCAAATCGACCTAACAGATATCTACAGAACATATCACTCAAATACAAAATTATAAAGAATAAACTGAAAATTCTCAACATATGTATCTCAAATGGGTAAAAGACACTTAAAAAATTGGTCAGCATCCTTAGTCATCAGGAAAATGCAAATGAAAGTGACTCTGAGATACCATCTTACACCTATCAGAACTGTTAAGATCAAAAACACTGATAACAGCTTATGTTGGAGAGGATGAGGAATAAGGGGAACAGCCTTCCACTGCTGGGGTGAAGTAAAAACAAATACAGCCATTTTGGAAGTCAGCATGATTCTTAAAAAATTGGGAATCAATTTACCTCAAGAACCAGCTATACCAATTTTAGGATACACATTTCTACTCCAAGGGCACTTGCTCAACTATCTTCACAGCACCATTATTTGTAGTAGCTAGGAAGTGGAAACAACCAAGATACCCTTCAGCTGAAGACTGGGTAAGGAAATGTGGCACATTTACACAATGGAGCAGTACTCAGCTGTAAAAAACGATGACCTTATGAAATTCTCAGATAAACCGGTAGAACAAGAAAAATAGATTCTGAGTGAGCTAACCCAGACCCAGAAAGACAAACACGATCTGTACTCACTCACAGGTGGTGGTTATTAAGAATAAAGTATAAGATAACCACCCACAGCCTCAGAGAGGCTAGGTAAGAAGGAAGGCCCAAAGAGGAATGCATGGATTTCCCTAGGAAGGGTAAGTAGAAACAATCTCCTGGGTAAACAAGAATTGCAGGGGATTGAGGAAAAGGAAGTAAAGGGGACAGATTGGGTGGGCTGGGTGCAGGAGTCTAGTTGGAGGCTGGATAGAGGGAAAGAGAAACAAAAGAGAAGTTTTGATGGGGGTGGCATTTGGGGGATTAGATAGAAGCCTGGTACCATGAAAACTTTCAGAAACCCACGAGGATGACCCCAACTAAGACTCCTAGCAATAGTGGAGAGCGAGCCTGAATTGGTGGTCATCTACTCTAAGCAGATTGGTGACTTCTAACATTGTTACCAAAGATACTCTACCTAGTAAATGATGGAAACAGAGGCAGAGATCCATAGACAGGCACTACGCTGCGCTCAAGGCATCTAGATGGAGAAAGGGAAGATGGATTATAGCATCCAGGATTGGTCATAAAAGAGAAACCCACAGAGACTGCTGACCTAAGCTCAAGGGAGCTTATGGACTCTGGACAAATGGTCAGGGAGCACGCATGGGACCAACCTACCCTTTGCATGTGTTTGACAATCGTGTAGCTTGGTCTCTCATTAAGGCATCTAACAGTAAGAGCACAACATCTCCTTGGTGTTTAGCTGAGGGGCCACTGACAGTGTCACTGGAATTTGTCTCTGATGCAAGTGCTGGCATTTTGGGATCCTAAACTCATTGGTTGTATACCTTATTCAACTTGGATGTTGTGTGGGAGAGCATTGGACTTTCCACAGGGCTGGTAGCCTTGAACCCTCTTAAGATTGGAGAGGGTGAGGGAAGGTGTGTGGAGCGAGTGGGAGAAGGGGAGGAAGTGGGAATAGGGATTGATATTTTTAAAGTAATAAAATAAAATAATAAAAAGGAAGTGGAAATTAGCCTTAATGTTTGGGCACAGGAGACCACTTCCTAAATATAACCCCAGTAGCACCGACACTAAGAGCAACGATAGATAATTGGTACGTCCTGAAACCGAAAAACTTCGGTAAAGCAAAGGACACAATCAATAAGACAAAAAGTCAGCATACTGAATGGGAAAAGGTCTTCACCAACCCCTCATCAGACAAAGTACTGATCTCCAATATAAATAAAGAACTCAAGAAATTAGACAGTAAAATTCTAAATAACCCAATTTAAAAAAATTGGCTACTGAACTACACAGAGAATTCTCAACAGAAGAATCTCAAGTGGTCAAAAGATACTTAAGGACATGTTCAACATGCTTACCTATCAGGGAAATGCGAATCCAAACAACTCTTACACTTTTTTAAATGACTAAGATCAAACAACACTAATGATAGCTTATCCTGGAGAGGATGTGGAGTAAAGGGAACTATCTTCTATTCTGGTGGGAATGAAAACGTGTCCGACCACTTTGGAAATCAGTAAGGCGAGTTCTCAGGAAATTGGGAATCAACCTACCTCAGGATTCAGCAATACTACCCTTAGGAATATACCCAAAAGATGCTGACTCATACTACAAAAGTATTTGTTCAATTATGCTCATAGCAGCATTATTTGTAATAGCCAGGACATGGAAACAAGCTAGATGCTCCTCAACTGAAAAATAGATAAAGAAAATGTGGCACATTTACACATTAGAGTGCTACTCAGCGGTTAAAAAAAAAAAGACATCTTGAATTTTGCATGCAAATGAATTGAAGTAGAAAACACTATCCTCAGTGAGGTAAATCAGACCCAAAAAATGAATATGGTATGTACTCACTAATAAGTGGATACTAGTCATAAACAGAAGACATTGAGCCCATAGTTCGAGATCCTAGAGAAGCTAGGTAGCAAGGTAAACCCAAAGAAAATCATATAAAGACCCACCTGGAAATCAGAAACAGGCAAGATCCCCTGACAAAATTGGGAGCAGGTGGGCCGGGGGTAGAAGGAAGAGGAAAAGAGGAAGAGGACAG
>NW_026067949.1:33784693-33799555 GCF_014885135.2 Alexandromys fortis
TGGAGTGAGCTCCCAAGGTCCAGTTGAAGAGTGGAAGGAGGGAGATTATGATCAAAGAGGTCAAGACCGTGAGGGATTCCGTTTGCCTGAGCTAATGGGAGCTCACCAAATCCAACTGGGCTGGGAGTGAATGAGCATAGGATCAGACTAGTCCCTCTGAATGTGGTTAACAGTTGGGGCAGACTGAGGGGCCACTGACAGTGTCACTGGGATTTGTCTCTGCTGCATGTGTTGGCTCATTGGTGTGCTGTTATCCTTGGATGTGTGCCTTGCTCAGCCTAGGTATGGTGAGGAGGCCCTTGGACTTTCCATGGGGTGGGGTGCCTTGAACTTTTATGGTATTGAAGAGGGTGGAGTAGGAGTGTGTGTGGGGGGAGTGGTAAGAGGGGAAGGAGAGGGAATTTTGATTGGTATTAAGTAATAAAAAAATAAAAAAGAAAAATTAAGAAGTCTTAGCACTACCAAGTTGGGCAACTGCAGTCTAAGAAGACTAAGCAGACTAAGCTAACCAAGCCGACACAGCCTCTCCATCTTCCTATTTTAAAATCCCACTAGGGCTGGGAGTAAAAGTGTGTGACTCCCTAGAATGGGGATTAAAGATTTGAGCCACCACTACCTGGATTTGTTTCTGCCTTGATTTTGTGCAGTCTAGCATGGCCTTGAACTCACAGAGATCCTTCTGCCTCTGTGTCCTAAATCCTGGGATTCAAGGTGTGTGTCACTCCCTGACCTCTTTGGCAAATCTTTCCCCTTCTGCTATTTAGACAAGCCTTATTAATTAAAACAAAAACAAAATATCACGATAGCCAATTAATCGTAAATGCTGCCAAACTGGGCAACATGGGGAACCCGAATTCTTTCTGGACTTCGGCACAAAGAGGGCAAGGTCCTCTTAGGTTTCAATTTTCACAGAACCCTACTATGCCATAATAATTTGGAAAACAATCATTAAACCAACCAATGACCATTTGGTCCACTCCTTAATGCTAATACTCAGGAGAATGAAGTAAGGTAGTGTCTGTGATTTGAGTACATCCTGATCAACATAGTATATATTATATATGTGATATACTTATGTTTTATATGTAAATTGCCTATATCTCTCTGCAGCATATTTGCTCACTTTTAAGAATTACTTCAGTAGTTTTATTCATATAGATAATATTATGTACACACGAAAATTTCCTGGAATACATAGACAGTGTGTGTCCTTATGTGTATCTGTGTATGTATTTCTATAAAGCCAAAAATGCTCTAAATTGCTTTCGTTAATGTTTCCTCATAAGAAGCTAGCCGTATTTTAAGAATGAAATACATAATTTTGAAAACATTTCACCACAATTTAGCACACAGCTTTCTATGGTCCATTTATTCAATGACCAGGTAATACCCAAAAGCTTTTCTAATGTTAATATTATAGGAACATCAGTATTCACTCTTCTCCCATGTACTGAGAAATCAACAAAACTTCATTATTAGTATGGTTGCAAATAAATGAATTTTTGTAGGGGAAGCTCAGCCAATCACCTTGCTTGAAGGGCAGGATCCCCTGAGGCTATGATTTACTTACAAATATTGGGGGTGTGCTCCCTTTCTCCCCTTCTGTTTTCCTCCTCTCCTCTGGAACCTAGGTTTTGTAAGTCCTCCCCTTAATAAAACTGAATATTTTATAATAAATTCTGTCTGCCCTTCTTTCCCGCCCTAACATTTTGACTTCTAACGTGGGGCCCGAAATGTATTTTATTTAGCCACAATTGATTTTTAATATTTACTTCTGAACTCATAATAAAAGGCAACTCTTGCTGCCACTGTGGTTTGATTCTGTTCCAATTTAGTTTCCTTTAATTCTGCTTCCACCCTCACACTCATCAATTTCTCTTCCAACTGGAACTGACTGGGCTGAATAGTACGTATTTTCTGTAGCAATAAATAACTTTTATTTAAAATGCTAGATTTTTTTTTTTCATTTAAAGTGGTGGCTTACCGAGAAAGATTCAGCATGCCTGACCTGTGTCCATCTTAGTCTGGAGCTTCATCAAGTCTCTGACCCAGAGAGGAGGTGCATGGCATCTGGCTCACTTCCCTTCTGCCCAGCATTCTGTTCTGTCTATTCCACCAACCTAAGGGCTGGACGATCAAATGCGCCAAGGCAGTTTCTTTATTAACCAATGAAAGTAACACCTCTATCATTTCCTCTTTTTCTGTTTAAACAAAAAAGAAAGGCTTTCACTTTAACATAGTAAAATCACATATAACAAAACAGTTATCAAGCAAGAATTACAATTACAATATTTATATCTACTTTATCTTTTATCATAACTCAGGAAAACAATAACTATTTTTTCAACTCCATCAAAGACTCCTGAAGAATATAATACTTCCTACGTAAACAAGAAATAAGCAACTTCCAAACTCTAGAAATGACAGAGACATACCGCTCCCTGGACAGTCACCCAAAGTTCCTCTGTACCACTGGGGCATCCATCTTCGGCCTTCAGGCCCATAGTATCCAGCAGACATTTCCATGAAGCAGGAAAACTCAAAGGCAGTTCAGTCACTATCTGCTATGTCCTGCAGAATGTCTCACAGACTCTTTCATAAATCAGGAACCCCGAAAGATCATCTCATATTTAGGCAAGTTCAGCAGTTCTCTCTCTGCGGGTTCTTTGTGTCCAGTTTATGCAACAGTTCAGGCAAGAGCAGTTTCTTGCAAAAATGGATAACAAACTCCTTAAGGAGCCTCTTCAATGCCCATCTTCCTCTTGAAGTAGATTGGTGCTGCCAGGAGCAGACACGTCTCACTGTCATGAACAGTCCTAAGTTATTAAAACACTTAAACTGCCATATTCTCTAGTCTTTGAAAGATATGAGGAATGCCTATCTGAAATATATCTGTGCACATCTAGAAAATATAACTAACATGACTATAAGCTTGATTGTCCTTAATGATTATCCATTAACAGCCTATATACATTACATTTTTACATGAACTACACAATCACAATACCTTAGTCAAGGTCAGAAATACATATACATATAACAAGATTGACCTTAAATTTATATCAATAAAGTCAAATCCATACCAATGCAAGTTATTCATATTTTCTATCTTTCTGCAGCTTTATATTAACCTCTATTTCGTTTATTTTTACTTTTATTTTTTGAGACAGGTTCTCTGTATATCTTTGTCCTGGCATAACTCTTTAGACCAGGCTGTCCTTGAACTCACAGAGATCCACTTGCCTCTGCTTCCCAAGTACTGGCATTAAAGGTGTGTCCTACAATGCCTTGAACTCACAGTGATCTGTGTGCCCCCCCCCCAGGCACTGGGATTAAAGGTGTGTCCTGCCACACCCTGAAGTCTCAGGGGTCAATCTACACAGGCCCCACGAAGTCTCAGAGGTCAATTTACCTCTGCTTCCCAGGCATTGGGAATAAAGGTGTGTCCTGCCACAGCCTGAAGTCCTAGAGGTCAATCTACCTCTGCCCCATGAAGTCTCAGGGGTCAATTTACCTCTGCTTCCCAGGTGTTGGGAATAAAGGTGTGTACTACCACACCCAACTACTCTCTTTCTTTTTTTTTAACTTTAAGAACTTTAACCTTTACCTTACACGTATTTTTTTTCCTTACATGTATTTTTTAAAAAAAACTGTAAACCATTTAGGTATATTTTTGTCTTTGAATCTCTCTTTACCGTATATGTCTCTCTTTTTCTGACCACATGAGTCTTTACGAAGAATCTCAAGTGGTCAAAAGATACTTAAGGACATGCTCAACATCCTTACCTATCAGGGAAATGCAAATCCAAACAACTCTTACACTTTTTTAAATGACTAAGATCAAACAACACTAATGATAGCTTATCCTGGAGAGGATGTGGAGTAAAGGGAACTATCTTCTATTCTGGTGGGAATGAAAACTTGTCCGACCACTTTGGAGATCAGTAAGGCGAGTTCTCAAGAAACTGGGAATCAACCTACCTCAGGATCCAGCAATACTACCCTTAGGAATATACCCAAAAGATGCTGACTCACACTACAAAAGTATTTGTTCAATTATGTTCATAGCAGCATTATTTGTAATAGCCAGGACATGGAAACAAGCTAGATGCTCCTCAACTGAAGAATAGATAAAGAAAATGTGGTGCATTTAATCAGTAGTGTGCTACTCAGCAGTTAAAAAAAAAAAAAGACATCTTGAATTTTGCATGCAAATGAATTGAAGTAGAAAACACTATCCTCAGTGAGGTAAATCAGACCCAAAAATGAATATGGTATGTACTCACTAATAAGTGGATACTAGTCATAAACAGAGACATTGAGCCCATAGTTCGAGATCCTAGAGAAGCTAGGTAGCAAGGTAAACCCAAAGAAAATCATATAAAGACCCACCTGGAAATCAGAAACAGGCAAGATCCCCTGACAAAATTGGGAGCAGGTGGGCTGGGGGTAGAAGGAAGAGGAAAAGAGGAAGAGGACAGGAAAAGGGGAGAGTTGAGGAGAACTTGAGGGAATGGGATAGTAGAGATGGAGGAAGGACAGATATGAGAGCAAGGAAAGAGATATCTTGATTGAGAGAGCCATTATGAGGTTAGCAAGAAACCTGGCTCCAGAAAAATTCTTAGGAATCCACAAGGATGACCCTAAGCAATAGAGGAGAGGGAGGCTGAACTGATCTTGCCCTTAGTCAGACTGATGATTATCTTAAATATCACCATAGAACCTTCATCCAACAACAGGTGGAAACAGGCAGAGACCCACTGGGAGCATTGGAGTGAGCTCCCAAGGTCCAGTTGAAGAGTGGAAGGAGGGAGATTATGATCAAAGAGGTCAAGACCGTGAGGGATTCCGTTTGCCTGAGCTAATGGGAGCTCACCAAATCCAACTGGGCTGGGAGTGAATGAGCATAGGATCAGACTAGTCCCTCTGAATGTGGTTAACAGTTGGGGCAGACTGAGGGGCCACTGACAGTGTCACTGGGATTTGTCTCTGCTGCATGTGTTGGCTCATTGGTGTGCTGTTATCCTTGGATGTGTGCCTTGCTCAGCCTAGGTATGGTGAGGAGGCCCTTGGACTTTCCATGGGGTGGGGTGCCTTGAACTTTTATGGTATTGAAGAGGGTGGAGTAGGAGTGTGTGTGGGGGGAGTGGTAAGAGGGGAAGGAGAGGGAATTTTGATTGGTATTAAGTAATAAAAAAATAAAAAAGAAAAATTAAGAAGTCTTAGCACTACCAAGTTGGGCAACTGCAGTCTAAGAAGACTAAGCAGACTAAGCTAACCAAGCCGACACAGCCTCTCCATCTTCCTATTTTAAAATCCCACTAGGGCTGGGAGTAAAAGTGTGTGACTCCCTAGAATGGGGATTAAAGATTTGAGCCACCACTACCTGGATTTGTTTCTGCCTTGATTTTGTGCAGTCTAGCATGGCCTTGAACTCACAGAGATCCTTCTGCCTCTGTGTCCTAAATCCTGGGATTCAAGGTGTGTGTCACTCCCTGACCTCTTTGGCAAATCTTTCCCCTTCTGCTATTTAGACAAGCCTTATTAATTAAAACAAAAACAAAATATCACGATAGCCAATTAATCGTAAATGCTGCCAAACTGGGCAACATGGGGAACCCGAATTCTTTCTGGACTTCGGCACAAAGAGGGCAAAGTCCTCTTAGTTTTCAATTTTCACAGAACCCTACTATGCCATAATAATTTGGAAAACAATCATTAAACCAACCAATGACCATTTGGTCCACTCCTTAATGCTAATACTCAGGAGAATGAAGTAAGGTAGTGTCTGTGATTTGAGTACATCCTGATCAACATAGTATATATTATATATGTGATATACTTATGTTTTATATGTAAATTGCCTATATCTCTCTGCAGCATATTTGCTCACTTTTAAGAATTACTTCAGTAGTTTTATTCATATAGATAATATTATGTACACACGAAAATTTCCTGGAATACATAGACAGTGTGTGTCCTTATGTGTATCTGTGTATGTATTTCTATAAAGCCAAAAATGCTCTAAATTGCTTTCGTTAATGTTTCCTCATAAGAAGCTAGCCGTATTTTAAGAATGAAATACATAATTTTGAAAACATTTCACCACAATTTAGCACACAGCTTTCTATGGTCCATTTATTCAATGACCAGGTAATACCCAAAAGCTTTTCTAATGTTAATATTATAGGAACATCAGTATTCACTCTTCTCCCATGTACTGAGAAATCAACAAAACTTCATTATTAGTATGGTTGCAAATAAATGAATTTTTGTAGGGGAAGCTCAGCCAATCACCTTGCTAGAAGGGCGGGATCCCCTGAGGCTATGATTTACTTACAAATATTGGGGGTGTGCTCCCCTTCTGCCCTTCTGTTTTCCTCCTCTCCTCTGGAACCTAGGTTTTGTAAGTCCTCCCCTTATTAAAGCTGAATATTATATAATAAATTCTGTCTGCCGTTCTTTTATGCCATTACATTTTGGCTTCCAACCTGGGCCCCTAAGTGTAACAAATTTTATTTAGATATAATTGATTTTTAATATTTACTTCTGAACTCATAATTAAAAGGCAACTCTTGCTGCCACTGGTTTGATTCTGTTCCAGTTTAGTTTCCTCTACCCTCACACTCATCAATTTCTGTTCCAACTGGAACTGACTGGGGTGAATTGTACGTATTTTCTTTAGCAATAAATACCTTTTATTTAAATTGCTAGATTTTTTTCATTTAAATAATTATATTTTGGAAGCAAGTTCTCTTGATGAGCTAGATTTCTGATTTTACACTAGCATGTTTTGAATTTCCAATTGGGAGATATATACTTAGAACACTTTTTGTAAGATCCTATATATGTATATAATCATTAAATACTAACAAAATTAGCAGATTTTGCTTTAAAGAATATCAAGTTAGAAAAGATAATATGCGTCATTATGACCAATGGACCATAAGCATTGCTTTGCTGAAAATGCAGTGTATATCTCTGTCTCTCTCCACGTATGATTAACTGGAAACACTCACTATCAATATTGTCATCATCTTTACTATGACACTTTAATATGACACTGACGTTGTTGAACCGCAGTGTGGAAATTTTTCTCTTGTTCTGATAAATAGTAAGAAATGCCCCAGAGGAAGTTACCAAACAAATTAAACTCTCAACCTTCCTCCACATTCTTTCTGTCCTCATAACAGTTTATTTTGGTGGAAGGGGTCTTTGTAATACAGTTCCTACCACTGCATACAGAGGTCATTATGGCCATCTGTCTACAGTAAAACAGACTGGATTATAGGCTCAAAACTCTACTTAATGCACACACGTGGGATTATAAATACATCAAATACTAAAGCTGTGTTAAGTAATTTTCATAGACTCTCCTGCCTCAGGTGAAGTAGTAAAGAGATCAATTTATTTTTCTTAGAATCTTAGCCTAGTCTCTCGGCAAGGAGTTCTGTTGCTAATATTGCACTTAGTCATATATTAGAAGACCTTTGCTTTCTAACAGAGTGTGAGGGCGATGCAGCTCACACTCAGTGGTACTTGACAGGGTCTTTGAAAAAGAGCTGACAAAACTAAAACCGTGAGGTGCTTAATGACCACTTCTGTATTAGCATTTCCGTCTCTTAAAGACATATACTTGATGTTATAAAAAGTGAGAATAACTTAGTTTTGATTATATAGAAATCACATATCAAAAACATCTTTTATAGTATAAAAGATAATATCAAAACATATATATATGTTGATATTCATACTCAAACTCTATTATGATAATATTCTGGATGATAAAATATACTCAAACATCATCCTTATTGAGGCTAATCTACTTCCTATTCTAGGATGGTTATAGATTCAATCTTCTGTGGTCAAAGCCAAATTGTACACTCATTCTTCTCATTAAAAGTCCTTGTAAGAAGAAAACATTGCAACTTAATTGTCATAATATGCAAAATCAACCAAGTGAACTAAATGATGAAAATTCAGTTGCCAATCATGAATGATTTTGATAGCTTAGAAAGGTCTCCCATAATTACACACTTTTTCCTGTGCAAAATAAAACAGATTGTAAGAACTTTGCTACTAATTGCAAAAGTACAAAGTATCTGGTTGTTAGGCTGATTTGTGCAAGTAATTATCTATCTATTTATTTAAACTTTGTATGCATAATGAATTCACAGGCGATAATAACCACAATTATAAATACAAATGAAGTGTTATAAATTATCATATAAAATACTAAGCTAGAGAGTGATATCTTACAGCTAAAGCTATGTCTAAATAGTACAAATGCAATCCTTGAAATTTGATTAATTATTAAAGCTAATAATTACATCTCAGTTTGAAATGAATTCTTGCCTCTAATTTTTTTTAGTGGTACATTATTCCCAAGTTTTAAGAGCATAGTTAATGATATGAATGCTATAGAAAATCTTGAACAGAAATTTTACTTTCTTATTTTTAAATGAAGGAATGCATGATCACCATTGAAAACTTTAAACTGAAATAAAGCTGTAAGGTTAGTGGGATTGCTATAGTATACATATCCAGAAACGTGACTAGAAACTAAAAGAGAAGATTTTTCAAAATTATTCTAAGTAAAAGGGGAGGCACAATAGCAATCAAAAAGAGAAGACTTTTCAAAACTATTCTAAGAAATAGGGGAGGCACAGTAGCAATTACAACATTATTTGACAAGACTGTTTATTTGTTAAAGATATTGTTGAAGCCCGTGCGGGTCCAACTGGACTGGACTGTCTGGTACGGAGTCGCAAGGAATAACCAGACACAACTTACACGGTCGTCATGGAAGGGCAAGATCTCTCTCGTTTATTCTCCCAACAGTTTATATATCATCCCATAAAATGAGCGGGAAAACACATTAGGCTGTATCCTAGGTAACCCAGTGAATGGGTTTTTAGTCAGGTCCATATCTACCAGTATGCTAGCTGTCAAGTAGGCCATGAATTAGCATCTCTATAAGACTTCCTCCAAATTACCAAGAAATAAGCACCAAACATCCTGACCAGTTTCAGCCAACACCTCTTCTCAGGAGATCTACATTTCTAACGAAAGAAAAGAGCAGTACACTCTTGCTATTGTTATGCAGAGACAGCTTGTCTGCAGAGGGATGCTATCAACTCACGCGGGGCCTATGGCTTTTATGCCTGGCGGCTACACCATACAGAAATATGGGCCTACAATATATTACATGTACCTATACTGAAACACACATTTCACTTTTCATATAATTTATTCTGATACTCCAGCATGGTCGGTTAGAATCATTTACCTTATATTTGTGGACTTAGTCTTTCAGAGTTTGAGACCAATGTTGACTGTCACAATGCCAATGTAACTTTTAGAATAGTGCACCATCGATAATGAATTTAAGTATGCAGTAACACTTGAATATGTTACAGGCAGATGATTGAAAGCTTAGTATCTTACAGTTAATATTTAACGTGGCTATTGGTATTACTTAACTGTTTTAGAAAGCATATCAGTGTGTATTCAAATATCTTCCAACATATTTTTCTTGGTAACCCTGGCTAATTAGTCCTTTTTAGACTCCATACACTTAACATTAATAAAGCCTTTTCTTCACATGAATGTTGCCATGTCTATAATAAGCTTGACTACCATAAGTTATGACTATTTACTAAAAGTTCAATTTTTTTTTGGAAGTAGGGTTATATTATGAAAAACAGATTGGGTAAAGTGGTAGACTCAGTTGAGTTGATCTGGTTAAAGAGAACATAGTGTTGGTTAAGTTTCTCGTTACTATACATGATGATATAAAAGATCATTTGGTATATGAGTACTCATCTGTGGAGAATTTTAATAATTTGTCTGGAATTTTCAATGGAAATGAAAGCATAATTCTGTATAACAATGAGTCATCCTTTCCATGCATATGCAACATAATATCTAAACAGTTTCTGTCCTTTCAACTTAAATTAATCCATTCCATTCCATGAGAGTCATCCCCAACACCTTAACCACAAGTCTGCCCTCAATGCATCTAGTATAGAGTTTATTAACTGAATGTTAGATAATTTTAATTCCTTTGCTAATGCATCCAGTGACTTCCCAGTTAATTGACTGAACAGTTAATGAGCTTTACTATCATTTAAAGAGTCCTATCAAGCTTACTCTTGATTAATTATCCTGTATCATTCCCTACTACTATCCTGTTCATTTTGCTTCAGCCATAAATGTTCTCCTTCATGTTTTTTTCTGTGTTGAAGGTTCCTTTTGCACAATTAGATAAACCTCAAACACAGCCAACCCTAATACTAGACACTGTGTGGTTTCTTCCTTTGAATTTTACTTATGTTCTGTGCCATGGATTCAATATATTCTTGAATAATTTTTTTGCTCTACCGTTATCTGGATCCCTTCTTACACACTTTATGTCACTATACAAGTTTGGTGGATAGTTTTACAATTACATTTTTAGTATCCAACAGTTCCCAGCCTATAATAGTAATGTGTTTGAAAATTAATAAATTAAGATTATATGACTCTTCATTCTAATGATATTTTCTAAAGCAATATTAATCTTTTTCTGTTCTCTAAATATTACAATATAGAAATTATATACACTATTATCAAAGCACAAGTTCTTAGAGTAATGGAATTATTTATTAATTAATAAATTAGTCATAAAAAACCAGAATTTCTAGAAAAGGGAAAATTGTAAAAGTATGTAAGCAGAGACTGTACTTTAGTTTTCTGGCTACCAAGACCTGAATAATCATATGGAAATTATATAGATTATAGTACTATTTGGTCTAATAGCTCATGTTTTTATTAACTAACTCATATCTTAAATTATCCATTTTTATTAATATTTGTATCACCATGAGGTTGTGGCCTACAAGTAAGGTTCTAGCATCTGTCTCTTTCAGCAGTTATATGGCGTCTCTTTGACTCTGCCTAATCTCTCTATATCTCTGTTTAATTTTCCCACTTAATTCTAGTCTGCCTTGTCATAGGCAAAAATTGTTTCTTTATTAATCATTGGTAATTAACCATGTTCATAGCATACAGAAGGGAATCCCATACCATCTTCCCTCTACTGGATAAATAAGAAAGGAAGGTTTTAACCTTACCAGTAAAATTGCATATAAGAAAATAGGTATCAAGCAAGATTTACACTTGCAATATTTAGTCTATTTGTATCTGGAAAGTTTCATATCTAATTTATATTTTATCATAGCTAAGGAAAACTATAACTGTCTGTCTTCAATTCCATCAAAGACTGCAGAAGGATATAATATACCTAAATAAACATGAAATACATTGTAAGCAATTTCCAAAATTCTAGAATTGAAAGAGACATATTGCTGCCTGGACAGTCACCCAAAGTTCTGTGGATGAAAGGATATCCATCCTCAGCCTACAGGCCCATAGCATTTGGCAGACTTTTCCATGAAACAGGAAATTTGAAAGACTGTTTTACCTATTTGACAGTTTGCCAGTCACTTTCTTCTGAGTCCTGCAGAATACCTGACAGTTTCTTCTGTGAAGCAGGAACGCAGAAAGACCAGTCCATCTTTTGGAATGTTTAGCTCTCACTTCTCTGTTGGTTCTGCATGTTCAGTTCACACACCATACCATCAAGCAGTCCAGGCAAGAACAGTTTCTTGCCCAAATGACTAGCCTTGTCACACTGGAGGCAAATTCCATAATGAGTTTTTTCAATGCCCATCAACCTCTCTGAAGTAATTGGTGTTGGCAGAAACAGATATGTCTCCACTGTTGAGAAAAGTCTAACTTCTTAAAACATTTTAAATGCCATATTCTGTAGGTTTTTGTCAGGTTTGCAGAATACCTATTCATCTAAAATATATCTCCATATATTTAGAAAACCTAATTAACATTCTACAAGTTTGACTATTATAGATGACTATCAATTAATCCATAATTTTTAAGTATATTTTAAGTGAGCTGTAGAAATGTAATACCTTAAACATTGGGATGTGGTCTTCATTTTGTTTAATATTTCTTAAATATCTCTCAACAACATACAAGAAGATTTATTAAAGTCAGAGGCTTATGTATTTGATCCCAAAGATACATCATTGAATACTAGAGAGTAGGTTTGCAATATTTGTTCTCATTAATATGCATACATATTCACTGGAGAAGCATTGCTGTTTAGAAATTAACTAATACTCATATTTGGTTTCTAGCCATAAATAAAGGACATTGAGCCTATAATTAGTGATCCTAGAGAAGCTAAATAAGAAGGAGAACACAAAGGAAAACATATAGGCATCCTACTGGATATTAACCTTCATCAGGGGATGAAAGGAGACAGAGACAGATTCCCACATTGGAGCACCAGACAGAAATCTCAAGGTCCAAATCAGGAGCAGAAGGAGAGAGAGCATGAGCAAGGAACTCAGGACCGCGAGGGGTGCACCCACACACTGAGACAATGGGGATGTTCTATGGGGAACTCACCAAGGCCAGCTGGCCTGGGTCTGAAAAAGCCTGGGAAAAAACCGGACTCGCTGAACATAGCGGACAAAGAGGACTACTGAGACATCAAGAACAATGGCAATGGGTTTTTGATTCTACTGTACCTATTGGTTTCGTGGGAGCCTAGGCAGTTTCGTGGATGCTCACCTTACTAGACCTGGATGGAGATGGGTGGTCCTTGGACTTCCCACAGGGCAGGGAACCCTGATTGCTCTTTGGGCTGACGAGGGAGGGGGACTTGGTTGGGAGAGGGGGAGGGAAAAGGGAGGCGGTGGCGGGGAAGAGACAGAAATCTTTAATAAATAAATTTAAAAAAAAGAAAAAAATAGAAATTAAATATTATACTCAAAGCTACAAAATCAGTAGGTTAAGAGAATTTATTTGAGTTTTGTATTTCTGATTCTAAGCCCAGTAATTTTGTGTATAGAATTCTCCTTAATGTTCAGATCATTTGATTATCTGAAATGAAATGAACATATTCATATTTTCATCTCAGTATTATATCACTAATTTTTTCTCAAAAATGCACATTATGGTGTCTTTGTAAATAATGTTTTTGACAAATCGAAGGAAAAGTAACGAAGTTAGTTGTTAATGACATCATTTCTTTGCTTGTTCTACTTCTGAGTTATTTTTGTATTCTGGTTTATTTATTTTGGCACAGCCAGAATCACAGCTTCCTCCACAATTTTATGAAACGTTTCATGCCTCATAACCTTGTTGTCTGCCCTAGTTACCAGGTTCTTTAAAATAAAGCATGCTTAGACCTCTGTGAATCTGCTTTCAAAGTTTTATTTTATATATAATATTCTTTTACTGTATTGAGCATAGAGCAAATATATTGGTGAAATTCACGTTTTTCCATGTTTCACTGTTTCTATATATACCTAAACACTTTTTATACCAACTGTTATATTCTAAGGATTTGGCCTTGAAATATATATATATATATATGTTTTGATTTGTTCTAAATCAGTCTAAAATATGTCATTATATATTTCAGAAAATTGCTATTAATCTAAAAAATAACTTTACAGATTTCAGTGTTTATTGGATTTTTCCTGAAATTCTAGTCAATCAGAAATTACTAAAATAATAATAGAATCATATTCTCTGCATTTGTATGATACTTGTATCTTTTTACTTTTAATTTATTTTACTGATTAGGTTACTTGACTAGCAAACTATGACATTACCCACTTAAAAATTTTTCATTGATTGTCTAAAATGAGGATCATTTTTTTGAGAATATTTGGACTTATAAAGGTACATAATGAAATTCTGCCTTCTGGTGACTGTGTGTAATGATGAAACAGACAGTACATCACATACTTAATGGCAACCAAATGCTTGGTGTGCTACAGATCACCACACGCTGCTGTAGTGTGTATTCAAGGGAAATGAGAAGATTAGTACTGACAATAGTAAATTTGTATTAGGAATGCCATGTGTCTGGGACAGACTTTCAAAAAGAGAAATTTGCCAAATTATTGTTTTTAGCTGGAACAATAGCAACATGTGTGAAAATGAGATGACTTGACTAGAGGTTAACTAGGCAAGGTTCAGCTTATAAAAAGTTTCACAATTTAAGGCATGGCTTTAAATTTTAAAATAAAAGCTACTAAGGAAAAGAAACAAAAATAGTATCTATAATTCTTTTTTTTTAATTTCACTTGAGAAGGGAAGTTGGCTAGTTCTGTATTTTTTAAAATCAGGTAGAGAAAAAATGTTCAATTAAATGTATGCTATGATTATGTTTAAGAATATATATATATTCATATATATATAATATATTATATATTTAGCTGGGTGGTAGTGGAACACATCTTTAACTCAGAACTCAATACACAGAAGCAGACAAACTTGGATGTCTCTAAGTTTGAGGTCAGCCTGATCTAAAGAGCGAGTTCCAGAAATGCCAGAGCTGTTACATAGAGAAACTCTGTCTAGGAAGGCAAAAAGAAAAACAAAAAACAACAACAACAACAAAAACAAAACAAAACAAAACAAAAAAACCTAAACTAACCAATTCACATGTGTGTGTGTATACTTCTTAAAGTGGTTTGCTTCTCTACAGTTCATCTATAAAAACATATTTTGCCCTAGCTATATTCTTGAGTACCTTAGTATATAATAGTAACATAATTAGAAACACAATGTATGATATCAAGTTGATTTTGATGTATAGGGAAAGTAGTAAGGCTTGAGTTTCAAATAAATTCTTGTAAAGTAGATAGAATATGGACTTTTGAAAGATACATTCATAGTTATTAACATTTTTGCCTATTCATTGCCACTGTTTATATAAGAAACATTACTAGCATCTTGTGTGAATTAGGGATATTCTCAGATTTTGAGAGTATCTTGTTCCTG
>NW_026067949.1:33800754-33803974 GCF_014885135.2 Alexandromys fortis
GTCTCAAAAAAAAAAAAAAAAAAAAAAAAAAAAAAAAAAGAATAGAATTTGTGTGTTGTTATTTCGGGGCATATGCTAGCTAGGCGGCCTGGAGCTGGACTGTGGGAAGAGGCCCGCAGCTCCTCACAACAAATTACTTCCAATTTAAAAAAAAAAATGAAAGAAAATAAAAAAAGGACATGAAGTTTGGTCCAAAAGGAAAAGAAGATAAGAGAATTATTTGCAAAGACTCTCAGAACAGAAGTGTACTAAGTTTTAAAAAACTAATTTTAAAACATGAAAATTATCTCAAAGGCTTTAAAGTACTGATAGTTTGGAATATTTACTAAAACTGTTATTTTTTTCAGATTCAGAACACAGTATATCTGAGTACAGATAACGTCTGTTCACTCGGGTCTGAGAGACACGGTGGCAAATCATTACTTCTCAAACTTCATGGGTATTCAAAACAGCTGAGGCTCTGGGTTTAACTAAATATTCTTCAGGGTGATTAACAGAGACTCTGGTTCTGTTGATTTGATGACATATCATGTGTTATTGATTTTTTTTTTTCTGGCTCATGGAAGATTCTGAATGAAAAGTTATCCTTAACATGCTATCCTTCATAAAATATGAGATAATTGCCAGAGTAGATGGTATTACTTTGTGTTGAGAATGAATGCTCTGTTAGGGTGAGTATGAAATCGCCTCTCACCTTGCATTAATTGTTCAAGCATGAACAACTTTCCGACTCTCCAGATGATTTTCTTTACACCTAAACTTTCTCTCAAATAGAGTTGAGGACAATAATAATAATTAACCATAGAAGTTTGTGACTTCTATGTCTAGTTAGCAGGATAATCATATTCAGTTTTCTCTTAAAATAATTATTGTATTGTCCTGTATCTTATAAATGCTTAATAATTGATTATTATCCTATTAATAAGATGAAAGTGGGCGTCTCATTTCTAATTCAGCCTGTGTTAATGCACTGCAACCACGAGCACATAGAATCTCATGATTTACACTGCTGTGCCAAGATATATACAAAATAACAATTAAAAACTTAGAATATTGTAGCACTTGTATTTTCTTCATCAAGTCATTAATCATGTATTCAAATCTAAAAATTAGTAAATGAATAACTCAGTGCAATATTTTCAAAGCATTGAATTTTGAATCACCCATCTTGCTAGTTCTTTTAAAATTTTCATGTAAGCCTTATGATATTTTCAGACACAGGACATTTTCTGAACATCCTTAGGTTTTCAATATATGGTTTCTAACAGAACAATTATCTGAGACATTTTTCTTATTCAAGTAGATAGATAGTTATATAGATACATGAGAGAGAGAGAGAGAGAGAGAGAGAGAGAGAGTCAATTAATCAATTGAAGGATTACTAAGCACTTCAGCAAAGCAGCCTTCCAACAAAGCGTTACAAATTTATTTGGTTGGATATAATAACTAATTAAATTCATAGTTTCTCATTTTATCAGACCCCCAAATTGCTTTGTCTCCTCCCTTAGAGACTTTGACCTACTTAGCAGATTGAGAACTTTGTGATCTGAATCATATTCTTGCCTGATGGCAGAAATTCATATCCCTTGAGGACTTACCTTAAGTAGGACTCATTAGCCCTCTGTAGTCCAGTGCCCCAGCTGCCCATGCTGAAGACAAAAGGGTAGCCAGTTTAATTAACCACAGCCTGGAGCAGCATAATTCATTACCATTTTCCCCAAGTAATCTAAGTCTATATCAGCGTTCACAATGAAGAGATAGATGGAGCCAAGCGATCTAATAAGGACGAAATACTGAAATCTAATTGCTCTTTGAACTGTTTAATTTAAGGTAAAATTAGAGGCCACAATAAGATCACAAAAAGTTATCATCAAAGTACAGAGAAGTATATATCTTCCATATGCTAAAAGTCAATAAAGTATACAGCTAATCTTTAAGAAGTCAATTGTTGATGACTTATAAAAAACAAAAAGAAATAAAGCACTTGTACTCCCCTTAGACTATGAGCTAAGTTCTATATCAAATGCAAAAGGATTGAGTCACTTATTTTGCAATTGTTTACAATGACTTTCTGATACAAATCCAATCATTAGAAATGGCTTTGCAAAAATTAATTTACTAATTAATTAGATATTATTTGTGTACATGTGCTGGCATTATTTTCAGTAAAGTCAAAGGGAAAAAAGACAGTTTATATCTTAGAAATATAGTATTATCTTTCATCTAATGTTTTTTAAGCAAAACATATGTATAAAGCAATATTCTTTGCAAAGTTTCACAGAAGACAACTAAAGAAAAGAATACTCAAGATGGACTAGCAAATAGATTTAGAATTTATAAAAAAGGAAATAGATGAGATTTCTTTAAACAGTCAATATTATTTAAAGAAACACTTGGCTATGTTCAGAAATCTTGTTGGCATGGCTGGGAGGTGGATGAGAAGACATAGAAGATTAGACTGATGCCCACTGTGTCAAGATTTGATGGGTTATATGCTTGAGGACATACTTTCCATGGGTGGAACACTTAGTCCTCTTAAAAACTTAATGTAGCCTCTATTCCTTTACCTTGACAAATAATGATGATAATATTAAGAAGATACATACCAGCCTCACAACTGTCCCCCACATTCAGTGGGTCTAATTTGGTCCTATGCAGGTTTGCCCACTCTCAGTAGAGAGTCAGTGAGCTCTCACTAGTCACGGTCGGTGAGGCCAGGATGTATCCCTAATGCTTGAACTGGCACATTCTCTTTGGAGGGAAGCCTTGTTTAGAATATAGGTGGCAGGGCCTTGGTCTTACCTCAAAATGAGTATCAGACTTTATTGACTACCATGGGAAGCCATCCCTTTTCTGAGGAGCAGATGGAGGAAGTGGGAGAAGGTGAGGGAGTGGGAATAGGGTTAGCTACATAAAATTAGAAAAAAATGTATTAAAAAAGATTCTTTTTTTTAAATATAATTTTTTATTGAAAAAAAATTTCCGCCTCCTCCCCGCCTCCCATTTCCCTCCCCGCCTCCCTTTTCCCTCCCCTTCCTCCCTCTCCTCTCCCCCTCCCCCCACTCCTCTCCCCCTCCCTCTCCAGTCTGAAGGGCAGTCAGGGTTCCCTGCCCTGTGGAAAGTCCAAAGTACTCCCCGCTCCATCCTGGTCTAGGAAGGTGAACATCCAAACTGGCTAGGCTCCCACAAAGCCAGAACATGAAGTAGGATCAAAACCCAG
>NW_026067949.1:33804790-33897247 GCF_014885135.2 Alexandromys fortis
TCAGTGCCCCATTTTTTAATTGGGTTAATTAGCATTTCAAAGTCTAGTTTCTTGAGTTCTTTATATATTTTGGAGGATCAGACCTTTGTCTGTTGCGGGGGTGGTAAAGATCTTCTCCCAGTCAGTGGGTTGCCTTTTTGTCTTAGTGACAGTGTCCTTTGCTTTGCAGAAGCTTCTCAGTTTCAGTAGGTCCCATTTATTTAATGTTGCCCTTAATGTCTGTGCTGCTGGGGTTATACATAGGAAGTGATCGCCTGTGCCCATCTGTTGTAGGGTACTTCCCACTTTCTCTTCTATCAGGTATATAAATAAATAATAAACCCTCTCAGTTATTAGCATACAGGAAAACAAAACTATGTGACACATGTGTTCTTCCCTTTCTGTCCTACTTGGTAGCATCCATATTGTTGTCACACAATAATTGCAACTTAGAGACCCTGTAAATAAGCACTGTCCTTTACAAATATGTGTATTTCTCCTAAGTACATAAATACTTCAGAATTCTGTGAAATAAAGAAGGGAAATACAATTGTTCTATAATCCATGGGAGATAGTAGCTGAGGTAGAATTTTTTGAAATATATTGACAATTCAAACTCTTCCAATTTTGTAAAAAAATAATTTAGCTATTATTGCAACAAGCTTTCAACAATAGGTATATAAGAGAAAAGAATTTTTAAAGACTGAAGAGAAAAATAACCATTTCCCAGAACTCAATTGTTTATTGCTTTGTTACCAAGTAGGTGATCAATTATAAAGAAGGTTCCATAAGGTGCTGAGAAGAAGGTTTCTTCTTTTGTGTTTGGGTGGAATGTTCTATAGATGTCTGTTAAGTCCATTTGATTCATGACATTGTTAATTCTCTTATTTCTCTGTTAAGTCTGTTTGGTTGACCTGTTTGTTGGCGAGAGTGGAGTGTTAAAGTCTCCTATTATTAGTGTGTTGGGTTTGATATGTGATTTAAGGTTTAGTAATGTTTCCTTTACCATGTAATAGGGCATAGATGTTCAGGATTGAGACTACATCTGTCATGAGTAAAATGTGTTCTTCTTCATCTCTTCTGACTTATTTTATTTTGAAATCTATATTGTTAGATATTAGGAAAGCTACACCCTCTGTATTCTTAGGTCCATTTGATTGGAAAACTTTTTCCCAACCCTTTACTCTGAGGTATTTTGAGATCTTTGAGGTTGAGGTGTGTTTCTGTACAACAGAAGGCTAGATGTTGTTTTTGTATCCATTCTCTTAGCCTATGTCTTTTTATAGGTGAATTGAGTCCATTGATATTAAAAGATATTAATGACCAGTGGTTGTTAATTCCAGTTATTTTTTAGTAGTAGTGTTTGTGTGTTTCCCTTCTTTGGGTTATGCTGGTGGGGGATTATCAGTTATCTGTGCTTGTCTGGGCAGTTAGCTTCGTTGGTTTGGGGTTTTCCTTCTACTTCTTTCTGTAGGACTGGGTTTGTAGATATGTATTGCTTAAATATGTTTTTGTTATGGAATATCTTGTTTTCTCCATCGATGGTGATTGATAGCTTTGCTGGGTATAGTAGTCTGGGCTTGCACCCATGGTATCTTAGTGTCTGAAGTCCATCTGTCCAGGACCTTCTGGCTTTCATGGTTTCCATTGTGAAGTAGTTATAATTCTGATAGGTCTACCTTTATGTTACTTGACCTTTCTCCTTTGCAGTTCTTAATATTCTTTCTTTATTCTGTATGTTTTGTGTTTTGATTATTAAATGGATAGGGAGGTTTCTGTTATTTTTTTTTCCAGTCTATTTGATTTTCTCTAAGTTTCTTGTACGTTTATAGAGCTATCCTTCTTTAGGTTGGGAAGGTTTACTTCTATGATTTTGTTGAATATATTTTTCTGTACCTTTGAGCTGGAGTTCTTCTGCTTCTTCTATCCCTATTGTTCTTCGTTTTGTTCTTTTCATGGTGTCTCAGATTTTCTAGATGTTTTGTGTTAAGAATTTGTTGGATTTAATGTTTTTTTTGACCAATGAATCTATTTCCTATATAATATTTTTAGCATCTGAAATTCTTTCTTGTATTCTGTTGGTTATACTTGTTTCTGTAGTTCCTGTTCATTTACTTAGGTTTTCAATATCCTGAATTCTCTCAGTTTGTGTTTTCTTTATTAGTTCTATTTTAGTCTTCATGTCTTGAACCGTTTGCTTTACCTGTTTGATTGTTTTTTTCTTGTTTTTCTTTGGTTTCTCATGGAAATTGAATAGTGAACTACTGAACCACCCCTGGTGAATGAAGAAATAAAGAAAGAAATCAAAGACTTCCTTAAATTAGATTATTGATTTAAGAATTCAATGAAACGAAGGGACAACATATCAAAACCTTTGGGACACTATGAAAGCAACATTGAAAGAAATGTTCATAGCACTAAGTGCCCACAAACAGAAAGAGCTTACATTAGTAACTTTATAGCACACCTGAAAACTCTATAACAAAAAGAAGCCTACTCACTATTGCAAGGAGGGAGGCTTGTTGGTTCCCGGCCCGCCCAGCTAGCTTACACACAAAATAATCACACAGAAACTATATTAATTAAATCACTGCTTGGCCCATTAGCTCTAACTTCTTATTGGCTAACTCTTGCATCTTAGTTTTACACATTTCTAGTAATCTATATATAGAGTTAATTAATATAGTTTCACTTTTAGAGCTTTAACCAATGGCCTCTCTAGGTCTCTGTGAAGAGACACTCCTGACATATGCCTGACTTAAGTGCTTTTCCTTAGTCACAGAGGGAATTTTTATAATTGTTTTCTTCTATCATTGACTCTATACTCAGAACCATGAATCCAAAACTGCCAAGTTCTAATGTTTGTGGGGGCTGATACATGACCACTTGTTCAAATACATTTTCATAAGTTTTCTGTTTTCAATGGTTTCCTTCATTGCCTAAATTTGGCTGTCCTGGAATTTGCTCTGTAGACCAGGCTGGCCTTGAACTCAGAGATCTACCTGCCTCTGCCTGTGGAGTGGTGAGTTAAGGGCATGCACCTCCACACTTGCCTCTAAGCTTTTCTTGAATTCCTTTTCATTGCTAGTATTCTTTTTTTCCCCACATATTCTTTTCTTCAGAAACTTGAGCTGTGCCTCCCAGTTCAAATCATCACTGCCTTCCAAGCTCATAATATAACTTTTAAATATCGCATAAATGGATTAAAAAACAAACAACCAAACAAGAGAAGACTCTGAAATTATGATTATAAAACTTTATTGTTAACCTGATGGAATTCATTATGATTATGGAAATAAACCTTTGATTATATCTTTGAGTGGGTTTCTAGAATATTTTGGTTGAGCGGAAAAATATACTTTAAATGTTTGTCATATCCTTTAATGGGAGAATGTCTCAAGCTAAATGAAAAGGAAAAAGTAAGTTGAATACCTGCTTCTTTATTATGTGTTGTGCGATATTGATTGCCCTGTGTGAAGACATCTCTATTTTACCTCATCTGTCTAAATCACCTTCTGATTGGTTTAAAAATAAGCTGGATGATCAATATCAGGGCAAGAGAGAATAGACAAGACTTCCTGGGAAAGAGCAGAACTCAGGAAGAATCTGAGAGGCAAGATAATTAGTCATTGCAATGCAGAGGAAGTTGTCAGATGTACAATCTGGAGTACAGGTAATGAGCAATATGGCAGAACATAAATTAACATAAATGGGACAGCTTAAGTTATAAGAGATAGGTGGGAATAAACCTATTCTAAGGCCAAGCTTTCATAATAAATAATAAATCTCTGTGTCATTATTTGGGAGCTGGGGGTTCAAAGAAAGACCTGCTACAACTATGAGTACAATTGACAAATGCTCAGAGACCTGATACTTGCCTCCCCTCATTGAGAAATTGTATCATCTAATACTTAAGCCAAAACATATACTTCATTTCTTATGTTGCTTTTGTCAAGTATTATCTACATCAACTAGAAAATTAAGTAAATTATATCGAGAAGTGGATTCATTACTAAGATCAAAATGACTATGTGATTCTTAGGCCTTTGGAAGTTGTCTGTTGAATTGAAGAGTTTCAAACTTTAGAAGAGAAATGTGTTACAGTGATGTAAGCATAGGTAAATGGGATATTTTGTTGGATGCTTTTTTTTGACAACTAGAAGACTGACAAAAAGGAAAACAATGGAGCCCTGGCTGTGAGGTTTTAGAGAGTTAAATGGACCTATGGGAAATGCCATTAACCTTATCTTCTGACAAAGAATGTGTTTATATTCTGTAAAAATACTGAGGGCATTGATTGTACTTATAAATGATGACTTAATGTGTTTTGTGGAGGAAATTTCAATACATGATGGCTTTGGGCCTTTGTCATGGTTATGACTTTCTTCTTTCCAACAGGGCTATAGTTGAAGAGAATAAAAAACAGAGCAAATGGTATTAAAATGTGCATATGACAAACGGAGGAACCCCAGCAGGTTCAAGGGAGCTGTAATAGTTAACAATGTTAACCTTAATAAATGGCACAATTTCTTCTTACTACTATAGCCTGCATTAGTAGGATTCTCTAGAGGAAACAATAGAATGAATATATTATGAAATGGGATTTGTTTGATTGAAAACATGGGATGGGATGAGTAATATAAAATTGTATTTATTCTCTCAATTCTGATCCTTCAGTGAGCCATTATTAAACAGAATCTGTTTCAGAAATTTTCAGATATTGACTCCCATTACAACACCCATGTCTCTAAAAATTAAAATAACATAAAAGTAAAAATATAAAAGCCATGTAAATATGGAAAGTACACAGAGAATCTGGATACTGTATATTATTGTGTTGTCTTTGAATTTTTGATTGTTGAGAAAGGAGTAACAGCTGCTGAAAGACAGTTGATTTTAAATGCTGCTGAATTAATCCACATATATATTTTGAAAATGCCTTGACTTCAAAATTTAAGACAAAAGATATGTTACCTTGAAGTAGAGGTTTTGTTTTGTTCCCACAGGAAGTAGAAGCGGTGGATTCATTCTGGGTTAAGAAAAAATAAGATTTAATAATGTAAGACCCCCAGAAAAATTTCTAATGAAAACAGATGACCCATATGGGTCAACCTTTCAGAGCACCTCTGTTGCAACTTTTTCTGAGTTCTGCATCTAGAACAGCTGTAAGGCTTCTTTAGATCTCCATAAGATTGTCAGTGCCCTCATTTAGTAGGAAGTATCCTAGAAAACTACTCCCACATTCCAAAAATTGGATTATGGATGTTTGTCTTTGTTTAGAGATTGGTTCCAAATTGTTATTGATGATGGTCAGGAAATAAGCTAAACAAAGAAGATTCTATTCAGAGTTCTTGTTTTGAAAAGGAAAGTGCTGTGGGATAATGCCCTTGTACCCTGTAAAGATTTTTCACTTGTATTGGTTTAACAAAATGCTGACTGGCCAGTAGCAAAGATGGAACTATAGGTGGTATGGCCAGATTAGGAGAATTCTGGGAAGAGGAAAGGTTTAGTCTGCAGTCACCCAAACAGACACAGTGAAGACAAGCTCAAAATGCTGTACTGAGGAAAGGTACTAAGCCACATGGCTAAATATAGATAAAAATTATGGGCTAATTAAGGTGTCAGAGCTAGATAGAAAGATGCCTTCGACCAAACAGTATTGTAATAAATATATTTTCTATCTGATTATTTGGGTCTGGGCAGCTGGAAAATGAAATAATCTCCATTTACACAATATTTTAGCTATTCCTGGTTCATACATTTTGCAAATTATTATATTAAATGATTCTGATATAAGTAGTTCAGTACTTCTGTGGGCATAAATAAAATACTTGTGAAGAAATATTTCATAACCCTCATATTGCACATTTAATGTTATTTGTTTGAAAATTTAGAGTGTGATTTTTTCAGTTGGCTATTATTTTAAATAATTTTCTGAATAAATTCCCATTCACTGATTATTCCTTTTTTTCCTGTCAGATTGCTAGAAGGAAGAAATATAATAACAAGAAAAAATAAAAATATTAAATGGTTTGTATTTCATATACGTTCATATTTCTTATAAAAAGCCAGAATCTATCTCCAAGTTTATATATATAATGTATATACACAAATATAAATATGTATATACACACAAATTATATATATATTATATATATATATTATATATAATATATATATAGTCATACGTAGACTACAACCATTTGTTTAGAATTAGATTCTAATTGTAAAAAGCAGTGTCCTAGATATTCCCCTATAGTAGAAAAGTATTTAGGTACTCTTGAAATCATTTCAGCACTGCATTTAAAATTTATATCTATATTCTCAATGTATGAACTTAAATAATTATAGTATTATTCTAATAAAAGATGAGATTAATTATAAATATGTTATTTGATGTGCTAATAATTCAATCAATACCTTAGTATTTATAAGAAATTGAAAATGGTTCACGTTATTGGTGTTGGTGCTGTTGCTTTGAGATGTCATCTTGCTGTGTAGCCCTTGATTGCATGGAACTTTCTAAATATTTTATACTGGCCTTAAACTTGTAAGCATCTTCTTAACTCAGCCTTCTCTGTGTTAGACTATAGACTTGTGACATCATGCCTAGTAATTTTATATATTATATGAGTTTAAAATAAGCAGATTGAAATTACATAAAAAGTAATATTTAACCTTAGGTTTATTGATTATAAAACTATGTGGTAATATACATATTTTATATTCTATATTGTTCTTATAGTTATCTAAATAATTATATTTTAATTTTTAAAATTTTTATATATTCTTTCATTATTTACGTGACATTATAGATGCATATGTTACTTTGTTTCCCATAAAGTAATAAATTGAACAGACACCTCCCGGTGATATGGTAGCAGCATGGGGAGCATTTGGGGTCAATAGTGTCAATAGATCTTCATAAAGGAATAATTGGCTTCATATAAATGGAAGATACAATGATAAACCTCTTTCCCAATCCTGTGATGAGCCAGTTAAAAGGCAGCCAGTTGAAAGCCAAGGATATTACCTATATCTACAATTTATTTATTTGGTACTTGTTTTTTTCTATCTGTTATTTTTAAATAAATGTGATGAAAATATCTGTTGTTTAAGTCTTTTAGTCTAAACAATTTTATAGTAGATCACATATCTAATTAGTTAAGTAAAATTGTAAATTTAGTTGGTAACATTAATTTTTGAAGCTCAATTTGTGCTAGGTAGATTTTAAGGGCTTTACTAAAATGAATCTAGAATATTTTGTGGTGGAATAGTTTATGGGGAATTTATTTTTGAAATAAAAGTATCTAAGATGTTGACTTTAAATTAGGAAAGATTTCTTATGTCTCTAAGCATTAGACATGTCATTGCATTTTTGTTATCCCATTGACTCTGTCTAGGGTACAGCAGCACACCAAGGTGGACTGTAGCTGGCTGATAAATTTGCCAGAGCATAGCAGTAATGATAGATAAAAATGGGGATGAAGAATAGTCAGGATTCTACTTCCCTTTTTTGTAGTACTGTCCAAAGTAACTACGAACTTCTGAATCTTAACACAACATTTCTACCACTTTTATCTACTAGTTGTCTCCCACAGTAGATAGCAAGGCTGAAACTAGTCTAGGTGTGCATATTACATATTCTTATTTTTAATAATTATATGTACAAGACATCTGACTGTTTAACAATATTAATAATTAAATAAATATTTAGTCATTAAATAACACTGAATAATTTAGTTAAGGAATAAAAAAACTAGTAATATTTTGTTTGTTATTGTATGCATAATAGTATAATGAAAATTCATTGAATGTCATAAGTAAATTAAAGACATAAATCCCAAGAAAGCATGCCTATATCTCAAAGAATTAAAATGTAAAAGTTTTATTGTAGCAGTATAGATCAATTAATTTTGTCACCACTTAATTTATAGGGTAAAAATTCTACACTTTATCCTATTATTAAAGTTATTTAAATGATTTATTATATGACAATCTAATACTCCTCTTCAATTTTCTTGAAAGCAAGCATTAGAACCTTTGACTTTGTAAAGTAATTTGTTACTTACTCATTAAAGTCATTTACTCCACACAATTGTTATTATTACTTCAAAATATAACTATTTTGACACTCCTGCATGAGTACTATAAATCATAGGTATGACTGAAATTAGAAAATGTGTTGCAGATATTTCATTTTAGAATATGTAATGAAAGAATTTTTACTGTTTCAATGAAAAAGGTAAACAATCACTGACACATTCTCAAACTAATTTTAGAAGTGAAAACATCTGGAAGTGGGCTGTCCAAAATGAGTGACTTTAGGACTTATTTTTTTATTGAAGGGTCTTAGAAAAATAAATCCTCAGGCAACATTATTCCATGTTGTTGATGTTGACGTAACATTCACTGAATCTTTTAAGTTAGTGTTTATGCTTGTTGTTGCTCTACTTTGAAAAAGATTGTATGTGTAACAGATAAATGAATAAATATGCAAGAGTTCTAAGAGATTGGCAATTTGATTGTCCTCACATTTCCAAAGAGGAAAATTAAATTGAAGTTGGAAATACATCATATTTATTACTTTAGATTGACTGTTCTGAAATGCTTTGCCATTGTTATATGAAATATATTTGATTAGGCTTAAGTGATGGTTCTCTCAAGACCTCAAGAAAGAGATTTATATGCCTCAGAGGCTATTCATGTGGTTTCAACTGCCAGTTGCTTCAGATAATTAAGATTACTGAAGAGATTTTAGACTGAAAAGTAGTTATTACTCCTATGTCAACTATGCTACTCAGTGTGAAGGGTTTATATAACTTTACACACACAAACACACATGTACACACACATATATATTTATTTTATATATAATGTATTTGAATTACCCATATGATACTAATAGCAAAAAGTTAACAGTGTGTTTAAATAAGTTGTATTCTACAAATATCATGAGTATTTATACTATAATTTTTTTGAGGCAGATCACACTATTTTTTCTGGAAGTCCTAGAATTTACTATGCTGTCCAGGCTGAAGTTTAACTCATATAGATTCACCTGACTCTGCCTCTTGAGTGCCACCAAGTCCAGCCCTATATTCTATTTTGAATTCTTATTTATCCGCAAATAATTAAAGTACAAAATTGCAATAGCACACAGTATGACGACATTATTGATATTAATCTTGTGAAATTTTGATGAAAATTCCCGAGACTTTTCTTCATAAAAATTAGGAAAAACACATGAAAATAGTAACTATTCCTACCTAACCAAACAACCTAAAGAAGAAGAAATAATTCTAGAAATTATTGTAGGCAGTATCTTTATTCATTAATGATAATCACAGTAAACAGTGGGGACTTCCACATCACCTCCCTTTTCTGTCTAAATAAAAAGAAAGGCTTTAACATAATAAAATTACATATAACAAAACAGGTATCAAACAAGAAATACAGTTACAATATTTATATCTATTTTATCTTTTATCATAACTAAGGAAAATTATAACTATAACTATAATTTCTTCAGCTCCATCAAAGGCTCCAGAAGGATATACTATTACCTAAGTAAACAGGAAGTGCATTGTAAGCAACTTTTAAAACTCTAGAATTGACAGAGACATCTTGCTGCCTGGACAGTCACCCAAAGTTCTTCTGTACCGTTAGGGCATCCATCTTCCAGTCTATAGGCCCTTAGTATCCAGCAGATTTTTCCATGAAGCAGGAAATTTCAAAGACAGATCTGCCTATTTGGGCAGTTTTTCAGTCACTTTCTTCTATATCCTGCAGAATGTCTTGCAGACTCTTTCATGAAACAGGAAACCCAAAGGGTAATCTCACCTTTAGGCAAGCTCAGCAGTCATTTCTCTGAGGGTCTGCACATCCAGTACGCTTGGAAGAGAGACAAAATCCAGACTATCTGTGAATTTTCCATTTTTTTATGACTTATTCTTTGTTTACTCCTGTTAATCTATGACTATCTGTACTCGGTCTCTTTAAAGACTTTACCTTTTTTATTAAAGCATTAACTTTATTTTTTGACTCTTTAGACTCTATTTCTTCTCTCATCCATGCCTACGTACATTCATCCCAAATAATGACTCATCTGGATTTGTCTTTATTGCAATATATGTAATTACTTTCTGACCAGTGCTCTTAATTAAGGGAGCCGTTTTAGGATTGGCAAGAGACTTGGCTCTAGAGGGGTTCCCAGGTGTCCACAGGGATATCCCTAGCCAGGTCCTTGGGCAGTAGAAGAGAGGGAGCCTCAACTGTCCTTGCCCCATAGTCACACTGATAAATTTCTTGAATATCACCATAGAACCTTCGTCTGGCAATGGATGGAGATAGAGACAGAGACCCACATTGGAGCACTGGACTGAGCTCCTAAGGTCCAGTTGAAGAGCAAAAGGAGGGAGAAAATGAGCAAGGAAGTCAGGACCACGAGGGGTTGGTCCATCCACTGAGACAGTGTGTCTGATCTAATGGGAGCTCATCAAAGCCAGCTGGACTGAAACTGAATGAGCATTTCGATATCTTCTTCCCTGCTCCCATATCCGAACTTCCTCCATCTCAACCATCCCACTCCCCCAAGCTCTCCCCAATGCTCCCTTTCAACCTTCTCTCTCCCCTTTCCCCTTCTTCCCACCTCACCCCCACCCCCATACTTCCAACTTTTGTCTGGCGATCTTGTCTGCTTCCAATTTCCAGGAGGATCTATATATGCTTAAATACCTCATTATTACTTATTAATGCTTTCTGCATGTAGGTTATACAACCATAGAGTACAGCTCTTATTATAGAGGTATACAGAATTACAGCATTGTTCTGAAGGAAAAAAAAAGAGTGAACTTTGTTGTTTTTTTAACTAGGCAAGGGAAAGAGAGTAGGCATGGGGGTGAGGAGCAGAAGAGGAAAGTAACTCTTCTTTCTTACAGTGGTTACTTTTCATTCCCGTCACCATAACCTTCATGAATGGAAGGGCAAATTCTCTTCATATTTGTCCCAGTTATACTTTCCACTAGCTTCTCGTGGGCAGTCTTGTAAGACCCTGTACCCCTCACTACCATGTACCTCATCCCTGAAGCATTTTGTCCTTACTCTAGTCAACAATTTTTTTTCAACACAGTATTAAGATCTTCAGGATCATGTTCTTACACACAAAGTATAAATCTAAGCAATATATCATCCTTGTGTTTTCTGGATGCGTTTCAATCCATTTTTATTTTTGTAACATCTCTTCTTTAAAGTATGAAAGTTGCTGCTGTTCAGTTTGTCCAGATACTCCTTGTAAAAGTGGATGTTTAAGTTTTTACTTTTATGAAGTGCAACCAGAACTTTTACATGATATTTAAAAAAAAACTCCAATAAAATTGAGATAATCTGATTGCAGAATATTATGAGAAAAGTTAGAAATTTATCATGTGATTGCAACGCATCTTCATTCTATCCAACAAAATAATCAATGGTAGTATAGCATATTATTCTTTATATACTTCCTTAAAATTCTATAAAAAGTACACAGTTAATGTGGATGATTTTAAATAAAATATTTTTTCCTCATTGAACTGTAATAACATGTAACCTTTCCACTATCAAAACAAATAAATATTGGGAAGACCAACATCAGATAAAAAAAAAAACAGACTTAAATTGCTAACCTAATAAGTGGAACAAAGATTTATATATTTCTAATTTCATGAAGCAAAAATAATCAATTTTATACTGCTCTTCAGAAATTCCTCAGAGAAACAGAACAATCTCAGTGTTAAATTACATATAATATTTATTGGGAATACATCTCACAAGAAAATGGCAAAATGAGTAATAGCCTCATAGAAGTGTCAATGAACTTTAATTTTTCTGTTTTATTTAATTATTTCAACCTGAGATAAAAGAAAGTCAAACATAAATGCTATGTTGTATATACCTCAATTAAATTTCAAAGTTGTATAAACCTGAATTAAAATAGCTTATAACAGAAAAATCAATGTGGTCCAAGAACATGAATACCTCATTTTTAATTGTGATGCTGGGATAAGGTTCCTGGAACTGAAGTGAGGTAGTATATGTTGAATAGTGTAGTATATCAGTACCATTATACTTTTCCTCAATCCTTTACCCCTGGTATTTGCATCACTGTGTATGTCTATTACACAAAGTGTTAATTTTTATCTGTATCACCAACAGAAAATGGTTGATTGGTGGTGTATGGCTTCTGAGATGAAATATAAAAGACACTGTGACTTTTTCTATGCTGTCTTTCTCTTGGATCATTTGCTCTGAGGAAACCAGCTGTCATATCATACGGACACTCAGGCATCCCTGTGGAGATACACATGTGACAAATAATCTGGGGGCTCTTGGCTACAATCCATTTTGGAAGGGGCACTTGTATCCTGAAATAAGATTTCAGATGGCTTTAGCATCAGCCAGGAATTTCACAAAAGCATCATTAGATTGTCAGAGTCAGAGACACCCAAGAAAGATAATGCCAAGATGCAGACATACAAATAGTCGGTGTTCAAGCTAAGTTTAGAGACAATCTGTTACATAGTGAGAGATAACTAGTTCAGGTTAATAAACAGTTGCTAATTTTTACCTGTTTCATCTTCATTTTGGATAGGAAAAAGGCAAAAGTCTAATAAATAGTGTAACCTGAAAATATTTTAATTTAGTATTAGTAAGTTTTTCATTAAAGTTTTATACATATTGTCTTTACATATGTATGTATATATATGCACACACAGTGTGCTATCTCTGAGTACTATACTGTTTTTGGATTACCCAGAAACACAGGCTGCAGTCTTCTAGATATGACATTATTATCTGCATGTCTACCTGATGTGTGAAATAACAAGAGACATTATAGCAAAAATTTTGACAATGAAATGTTGACTTAGAAAATTTCAGCAATTTTTACAGCACTAGAAAAAAATCAATACCCCTCTCATGGATTATCTGATTTTGAGCAACTTGGATTCTTAGTGCACCTGCCAGGATTCATTATAAGCAACCTATTCCTCTTGATAGCTGGATGAATTGACTTGCTGTTTGGAGCAATTTCACGGAAGCCTGCAGGTTTTACAGGTCTTCCTATCACAGCCAATGATTTTGATTTAAGAATAATTATCACTGAATCCCTATGTTTGGTTACACACTTAAGCTAAAAATAAACATTCATGTAAATGAGACTAGAGAATATTATTTACTTAGAGATTTTATAATGAAAAAATCACATTTCAACTCAAGTTAGACAGTTTATAAAATGGCAATATGTTTTCTCATTTTTATCATTGTATGTTCTGGTAGAAGGTAATTTATGAAATAACTTATAACTCATATTTTCAGTTCCAAAATGCTACTACAAGAATTTTTTAAAGGTTCATTTCAACATTGTAATTATAATAATTTATAAATGACCTTGAGCCACTAAGTAAAATTCTTAAAGGGAGCAGTGATCCATATTCCATATTCTGTAAGGTGGCTTACAGAAGCTGCCAAACAGGTACTTAAGCAGGTAGGGTATGCTATGCATAAACAACAAGTACCTCATATTTATGATTAACCTTTGGGAAGCATGTATATTACTTACAAAACTTACCCCTACAGCAGTTTTATGCAAAAATGGTCCACGTCTTATGACTACACCTTCCCATTTTGCTGGTTAAGATATTAAAGTCTTATTTTGAAGCAGTATCTTGCTTAGCACAGAAAAGCAGTATGAAATCTAGGAGATATTTTGAAAAGGAAGTAGCTAGGATCAATATATCTTATATTAAGCAACAGATTAATTGATAATTTTGAAATAGTGATTCTTGGACAACTGTGTTCGCTCAATTTAAAGGCCATATTAATAATTTCCCCAGCTGATCCATGCTACAGTTGGTACAAATATTTATTTACCTAGGAAGGAAACAGTGAAGAAGGGATCTCCTGAGGACAGTGAAATAGTATATAACATAAAAAAGATAAAAGGGCTGGAGAGATGGCTTAGTAGTTAAGAGCACTGGCTGCTCTTTCAGAGCTCCTGGGTTCAATTACCAGCAACCACATGGTGGCTCATAACCATCTGTAATGGGATGTGATGTCCTTTTCTGGCATGCAAGCACACATGTAGGTAGAAGACTCATACCTTAAAATAAATAAATGAAGAAAAGAAGAAAGAAAGAAAGAAAGAAAGAAAGAAAGAAAGAAAGAAAGAAAGAAAGAAAGAAAACTTAAAAGAGACATAAAAGAGAAAGCAGAATTAAGTGGTGAAGAGAATTGGAGAGCAAGGTAAGGAGGGGAACATAAGATGGGACTACTAACACTAAGAACTTTTGAAAGCCATATGGAGACCTAGTAATATAGAAACTCTCTGAAATATATACATATAAAGTCCCCTCCAAGACATTTTATACCACCTAGGAAATTTCCAGTGCCAGGACTGGGTGACAATGTTTTGTGTCACTGACAAAACGGTCCATAGGTACCCTCGAATATAAGGTCATTTAGTACTCTCCAAAGGAATTATTGATGAAGGCACCACTTACTTTTTTTAGCTAACAAAAAAAAATTGAACTGGTGTCCAACTTGCAGCTTCAACACTACTGAATAGAACTGATGATTCTGGATGGTACTGTGCTTGCTATTGGAAGAAAAAATAAACAAGGTTATTATTACCCATTAACAAACTCTACTACTTATAACAGAGTTGTATGCAAGAAATTTAGGCAAAAAAGAGGGAAATGTGAAATATTATTTTAAGATGTATTACATTTGTTTATGCTGTAGAAATTTGTCTAATAATGCAAAGATATTTTATTCTTTTATATTGCATTTGTTTAACTCTGTGAAGCTGTCTTACATTGCTTGTTTAAAACACCTCATTGGTCTAATAAAGAGGTGAATGGCCAATTATGCAGGAGAAAGGATAGGTGGTGCTAGCAGGCAAAAAGAATAAATAGGAGGAGAAATCTAGGAAGAGAAGATGGAGAAATGAGAAAAGGAGAAGAGGATGGGGACATCAGGGGCCAGCAACACAGCAAGTCAAGGAGTAAGAAGTAATGAAGGTATATATAACAGAGGAAGATGAAAGGTAGGTGGAATAATTTAAGTTAGTAAAAGCTGGCTAGAAATAAGCCAAGCTAAGGTAGGGCATTTATTAATAAGAAAAGGTCTCCCTATGTGAGTATTTGGATGCTGGGTGGCAGACCCCCCAATAAGTCAAAAGAGTGGTGTATGGCTTTTGAGAAGAAATATAAAAGACATTGTGACTTTTTATATGCTTTAAAAAAAATACAAGATATACTGGTGTAATAGTGGCACAAATGTTATGGAAGTAATGAAACAAATTTTGTTAGATCTATGGCCCACTCCATGATATGGGACTGATACCTGACACTGCAAAAACATCCAAGAATCCGAGACTAGATAGGCCATGGACCTATGGGAAAAATTCTGTTGCTATTATTCTGTGAAAGAAGTATAGCAAGAAAGTAAATCCTGATGAAATATTGCTATGTCCATAAGTCAGAGTACCACTCAACCCTAATCAGAGAATCTTCTTCTAAGTAGTAGATTGTAACTAAGACAGAGATCCACAACTAGACACTATTTAAACAGTGAGAGAGCCTTTGGGGAACTCAGCTCTGAAGGGAATGTCTTCATAAAACCTTTTCCCCCAATGTTTAGAGAACTATGTGAAAGAGAAGGCAAACATAATTTAAGAGTCAGAAGTAGTGGATGATTCCAAGGTAACGGGGCCTTCTAGACACCGTAGGATTGATTCACAGTGATTGTGACAGGATATATAAGACCTGCAGAGGCTCACACAATACAAAATTCTGATGCTGAGAAGAGCAAACGGAGAAAAAGCCCCCTTCCTAATGAAGAAGCTGTATGTAATTGATATCTGCTGAAAGATGGAAAATGAGGTGTATCCAAGGGCATGAGTGTCATTGGGTATATCAACTACACTAACTATAAAGGAGGCATTATGCCCAGGGGTATTTGGCCAACACAAAATATACTTTATTTTAGTTTGTTTGGTTGTTTTTTGCATATACTTTTTTATTAAAGTTTGTTTTATTTTTTAGGTAATTTTTTGTCTTATTGCTTTTCAATTTTTAATCATTTTAATTTTCACATTCATAAATTAAAGTATATAATACCAACTTTAAAGATTTCTGCTTATTTTTCTCAGTACATAGCTTGAGGATTTAGTCACATTGTTTTTGTTCTTCAATTTGGATTCCATTTTCTCAAGTTTATAAGTTCATTCTGTGTGTTCAGTCATTTCATCATATAATTTCAAAATACTTTGGTAAAGTACAACCCACTGTTTTCTGTAAGTACGTATGTTTCAGAGCACCCAAATAAATGCAAGTAAGGTTTTTTTTATTAAACATGTTGCAATTATAGTTTTTACTGGTTTTATATCTCCTTGATAAAATTTCCTAATGTTTAGATTTAGTATCTACATATTTCAATCTGAAATTGCTTATGTCCTTATTTGTGATTGAGTGACTACAGTTCATCTATATATGTATACTTATGTATAGTGATATATGTGTATTGTATTTGTATATTTGCTTTTGTGTGAGTATACAAATATTACAAGAAAAATACGAATGTTTATTTGTGCTAACGAGACCATCAGTTCACTATTCACAGTTTAATCTACTTTTGATAATCTGCAATTTTGAGAATTCTGGATTCTTTGGCAGAAAGGGGCTGGGTGGCAACAGACCCGGATTCTCCCAGAACTGAGCAAGACTGTGAGAGTTGTAAGACCCAGCCCTCCCTCCTAGCCACCGGAGAGAAATACACCTACTTAGTCAGGAGTCTATCGAAGCAGGATCTCATTTAATTGCATCAGGCAGGAACTTATATAGGCTGAGATGGGTATGGGAAATCTGGTGTGGGTTGAGGCAGTGCAAGGAACAAAGGCCAATAATATTCTGCTATGTTAGTGGTGGCTGGGCAGAGGTAGGCCTTGGTTGGATAGCCAAAGATAGTTCTTCACACTCGATCTAGGCTCAGTAAGTTACACTAGGCCTCACCAAACTCAAGTTAGGCTTAGGAAGTTACCCTGGGCCTCATGACTAGGATTCATGAGGCCCAACAAAGAATGCTATCTGTCCTGATAAATTTGTAAATTAGAAGATAATAATTTGTAACCAACTTTCATTGTTTTGAGTGATAATTAAATCTTCATTAAGTTGAAAGTTCCCTCTGGGGAACTGGTCCCTAGACTTCGTTCAGATACAAATATCTTTAAATGTATAATTACTCTGTACTAATACAGCATTGCATAATACCTATGTATAGTTTCTTGAATACGTTAAACCAACTCATTTATATATAATCAAATGTGAATGCTGTGAAAATATCTGATTCAGTGTGTAATTCAGAAAAAGATATAAGAAAGGAAAAATGTGTATAATTAAAAATGGACTTTTGGCTGATTTGGATTGAAATTGTAATGGTATAGCCATGGTTATCCAGGGTTAGGCAGAAATATACTAAAATAGGGCACTATAAGTGTATGCTACCAATGTGCTTCCACCAAACAATGTGGGCCCTTTAAACTTAGTGATTTTATTGTAAATTCAAATTCCGGATTCATATGAGCTGGAGAGATTATGACTCACCAGTTAAGAGCCCTTGCTGCTCTTGCAATGGACCTGGGTTCAGTTCCCAGCTAATCCAGGGGGCTCAATGTTTTCTTTTGGCCTCCAGAGGCACCAAGCATACACATTGTACACTGATATGCGCGCAGACAAAACACTCACATGTAAAGTAAAATGAATACATTTTAAATAAAAGGAAAAGCAGACTTTGACCTCAGCGTGTCTAAGCACAATTGCACTTTCCCCTAAGCTAGTCTATAAGGATGCCTTTACCTTCCACAGACTTTAATAGATTACTGAGTCTCCCTCCTGTGTTACATACCTTCTTTCTCTTACCAACCTAGACTTCTCAAATTTCAAACCTCTTTCTTTCGTCCTTGCAAATTCTTTTTTTCCTCTTCATTTATGGTTCTAGTTTCCAGATGACATAGTTTTTATGTTTTCTCAGGTAATCTAAACACCTGATAAGAGAAGAAGAAAACCACCTTTGCTCGAGTCTAACAATAAAGGCAGCTATTGGCATTTTAGTCTACAAAAATAAATTAGTACAATTATGTTTTTTAAAGAGTTGCCTCATTACCTGTGAGCCATTAGTATAATCTTTCCTATTACTTCTGCTGATTATGATCCAGAGCACTTGGGAAGCAGTTTGGAAAATGTTGCAGGGAAAAAGGAAAATACAACACACACTAAATCACATGAAATGTATTAGTGTATACAGTCACCCTCACAATATCAATGTAGATGGTAGGATATTAAATGAGAGAGGCTTGATCTTAAAGGAATTGAAGCTTTCTACCTGAAAAATGGGGCTGGTTAGAACTTGCTGCCCAGAACTGCTAGAAACAATTATATGACAAATCACTAGTCTGGAAAAGATTAACAGCTGAAGTTCAGTTTCTCCTGAATAAGTTTTGAGTTTTAACCAAATCATGGCATGAAAATGTCTAAGTTTAATCACTGTAAACAGGAACAACTGATGTTTAAGTTATCATTTAAAATTCATAGCTTTGACTGGTATAATGCAACAATAGGTAATTCACTTTTTAATAAATAATTTTTATAGTAAAATTTTCTATAAATTTGTGTAAAATATCAACATGTTTTGATGGATATTTGTCAGAGTTTTTGTTTATCCATATTTATAAAAATTCATCTAGGTTGTGATTATTTTTATTCATAAAATGCAAAATAAAATGCATCTAACAATGGATAATTGCATCATTAGTTCATTAAGAACTTTTTTATTATTGAGGTAGAGAGCCTTCAAAAATACAGCCCTTTAAAAGAAGGAATATTTTAAAAGCTCTCATTTGGCAGGAAAATTCAAGCTAAAAACCCTTAGTTGTGTTTGCGATAATTTTTCTTATTAATTGCTAAAGAATGCCAAAGTTCCTGGTGGTATACATGCAAAACAAGCTGATTAAGAAGCTTAGTATTATTTTTAAATTACTTAATTGCCATTTAATGAAATAGGGAGCTCCAACTTCCATGCTACCTAATAAAATAGTTACTCTGCAAGGAATGAATTGCTGGTTGCATTGACCTTGCAAAGCAAGCTGGGTTTAAAGAAGCTGCATAATATGCTTCTATAATGTTGGCATGGGGACTGAAAGCTGTATTACTGGAAATGGGCATGTTAGCACTTATATTCCTTTTATAATTGCTAAAATAATAGCCAGTGTACATTAAGAAATGTCTGGGAATTCTACTGGGTGCTCTGATTTCAATCAAACTACACATATGAACACCTCTTAATTGTCCAAATAATTTACAAGAAACTAAAATCACATTTTATTTGCTTCTCCTCCCTACCCGTGGGAATCTGCAATTTTGGTTCATTACAACCACTCAACCTTTAGCCTTTATCCACTTCAAAAACGTTTTCAGTGTTTTATGTATAATGAAAACAACACCCCTGTGCAGCCATGTACAGGTCCATTGTACTTATTAGCACTACTATCTTCTAGCTTGGCAATAACTAAGGCCAAAGACAGGAATTTTGTAAAATTTGTGCTATTTATTTTATGTGGCTGAAAATTAAGTATCATTTCCTACTTATCAAAACCAGGAAACATTTGGAAGCAGGGATCAAGCTAGTATTTTCTTGACAGCACCCTCTAATAAAACCAATTGTCTTTGAAAAGAAAATGAAATTTTATGAAATACCTCTTGCATTACAAGTCTCTAATCCTTGTTTCCCAATATCTATCATATGCTAAATTTATTATTTACTCAGAAAAATGTCCTATTTGTATATTCTTATCCATGGTCACATATTTGCCATCATGTATGTTTACATACATGCATTTGAATGCTCAGGCCATCAGTGTATGTTTATATAATCGAACCTCTGTACTTTTAGGTTGCACATTATTAACCAAGAATGAATTGAAAACATTTAGTAAAATGTGCAGCTATCCTTAAAATATTGAGGAATAAATCCCTGAACTTTACAGACCAACACTATAGCATTTGCATTATATTTGCATGTCATCTAGACATTATTTTACACATGAATATGTGTATAGGTAATATATAAACCCTTTACTATTTTATATAAAAGAAATGAGTATCTATGTCTTTTGGAATCCCTGATTTTTGTATAAATGCATATGTGTATACATATGATTATGTGTGTAAACATATGTTTGTCATAGTTTAAAATTTACTTTGTTTACATTTGACTTGTATTTGCTTCTCTTTCACTCATTCGTATCTTTCATTTTCTCCTTTTATTGCATAGACTACTCTCTTGGATCAAAACACCCTTTTTCAAGATAGGTTTTCTTACTTCTACGATGATTGACTTATTTTAGGAATAACACTTTCATATAATAGTACTCAGATGTTCTTTTTTCACGTATTCGTGGATTATAAAATTTTGGTGTTATTAACAGTCTCTGTGGCTGATCAACAACCTATCATGTTCACATAACTACTAATTGATAATGCCTTAGGTTTAGTAGTGGCATATCAGGATCAACTTTCCCATCACTAGCAAAAATATGTTCTCTTTCTATTAAGTTTGTTTAGCTCTTGTATATTAGACTTGGGTGAATGGTGACCATTATGCAAGAAAACACTTCACTATGAATGCTGGAGATGAGAATATATATTAAATACATATTCTTTGATAGTGTAGACTGTATTTTAATCATCTAACTCGATCATCTAACTCTTCCCTAATGTACTCGCTTCCACACTCACTTAACTACGTGTTGTCATAAAGATCAAGAATTAATGCAATGGGTTAATACTGGGAAATGCAAAGTGTCAGCTGTCTAGGAAAAATAGGCCACGATTTGGGACAGATCAAAAAGACATAAAAAAAGTTGAAATGTGGAAAGAGTGGGGGGGATATTTTATGTTTAACTGAGGGAAGATGGCAGTTCAAGTTGAATACAGAATAGTATTTAAGCCCCTGGGCTGAATGTTTTATAGGGTTCCTGGGTGTTGCCATTTCTCGTACTGTCTTGGCCAAATGATTTGCCCAAGGCAGGTTGTGGGAAAGAAAATGAACCTGTTAGGGACTCTAAGCCAATTTCCCCATCTTTTCTAATTCTCCAGCAGGATCCTCTTTATTAAAAGGAAAAAATATATAATTTAATTACATTTACATTCTCTTTTTTCTTTGTTCTTCCAAATCTTCCTGTATAACCTTTCACTCTCTTTTTTAAAAAGAACAAATTATTATTGCAGGCATATATGTACACACACACACATACATAATTTCAGAACTGATTCTATTTTCTCCTCTTGTTCAAAATAGAACCTCTCCAAAACAAAGAAATAAACAAAAACTTATGATTTAAATAATTAAATACCCAAGAAAAATAAATTTTATTTATTTACATTATAATTACAATTTACTCATATTTACTCTCATCTTCCATATATCATGAATTTTATAAAATCTTATTATATACCCTTACCTAAAATATATTTATTTCTTATTTTATATGTACATATGTTTTGCCTGAATGTGATATGTGTACCATATGTATACCTGCTTCCTGTAGAGGCCAGAAGAGGGCATCTGATCATGATGCTAGGGGTATAGATTTTGTTAGCTGTGAAGTTTGTGCTAGAAATCAAACCCAAGCTTCTGTGTGATGATCAACTGCTCAGACTGTGGATTCACCTTTCCAGATCCTATATTTTTACTTATTCTCATGAAATCCAACAAAATGACTATTCCTTTATCTAAAAAAAGGTAAGATAAAATTATTTCAGTTACTGCTATGTTCTTTTTAAAATTAAATCTCATAAAATATGTTAATCAGAAAAGTTAGGCTAGAGCTAAAAAGCTTCACTAATTATAAAATTGCAGATTTTAAGTTAGTAAGTTGATAAATTTTAGGAAATACTTAGGAGAAGTTCAAGATTGGGTAATTATAAAATTCTGACACTTAGGGAAGAGTAAACATAATTTTACTAACCCACTCAAGTGTAAATTCTAGGCATTTACTCATATGAAAAAAGTCACAAAATGTTATTAGATAGACACTGACTGAGGTTGCCACAGAATAATGAAAATAAAACCATCATTTAAATTTTATATTAAGGATTTAGTAGCAAAGCAGTGACGATTCCAACATGGTATATTTCTTTCTAACTGCCGCTTTAAAACAACTTACTTGAGAAAATTTGGAACACAGAATAAAAATGCTAAAATGAACATAGACAACACCTTATTATTTGATATTAAACTGAAAAAATGGGGCATAACACCAAAAGGATCTTGTTCCATACAGAATTGCAGTTCATAATCAGGGATTAAATTCAGAGCCATTTTGAATTTACATATACTAGTTCATTTATTTTACTCTTAAAATACACCCATTGTTGTTTTTGACTGTTGAATTCAATCCATAAAGACTACAGAATTAATTTTTTATTTAAATATATTTTCATGTCAATAAAGATTTTTGAAATTTTATACATATTAAGATATTTTTAAAAAATAAAAAAAATATTGCAAACAGATTTTTCTTTCATATCTTGACCACAGCTTCCCCTTCCTTCACTCTTTCCCGACATCCCCCACCACTCTCTAGATCCATTCTCTTCTGTGAAAAGAACACAGCATCTGATGTTAAATGACTCTGGATGTATGATAACTTTATTTAAGTGAAAATGATGTCCAAGGATTGAAGCAAGATTAATAAAAACTCAGGATCACAAATTGGGGTTCAACCTGAAGATTTGAAAAGAAAAGCAGCCAGCCACTGGCTCTTACCTCGACCTCAGTTTGAAAAGGCGATCCTGCCTCTCAGAATATCAGAATGAGACTGTGTGTCTGAGTGCTGTCTCCCTCCATATTATTTTCTTCTATAGGCTGGAATTAATGGTGTGTGCCATGGTAGCTGCTTGGATTAAAGGTGTGTGTTACTGTGGCTACTAGAATTAAAGATGTGTGTTACCATACCTGGTCTATAAGGCTGCCCAGTGGAACTGTTTTACTCTCAGATCTTTAGGTACTCTTTATTTATTAAAATACAATTGAAATGCTAACTACAAAGGATTCAAATCAGTTATTCATTAAGAATACTTCTTAATTTATGCCTTAAATATGACATTTGAAATAATAAATAAAACATGTTAATATCATGTAAAATTCATTATATTTTAATTACCATCTTAAGAATAGAACAACAGGTTAAGAACAAAAAATAAAAAGCCTACAATCTGAATAATCATCTTAGCATCGGGTACTCATGACTAAAAGTGTATATTTATATTATGATATTAAGGATAAATAATGGACCCATCTGTCCTAGCATCTGTTGTAAAATCTATTTACCAAAACTCAAATCCTTTGTAATTAATCAATACAAAATTTTGGGTTACTTTTCTTTTGTTTGTGTTTGTGAGACAGGGTTTCTCTGTAGCTTTGAGGCCTGTCCTAGAATTAGCTCTTGTAGAACAAGCTGGCCTTAAACTCACAGGGATCTGACTTCCTCTGCCTCCTGCCTGCTGGGATTAAAGGTGTGCACCATCACTGTCAGGCTCAAGAGTCATTTTGGAAGAAGAATCCTCAACTGAAAAGAAAATGTTCCACTAGGTAGTACTCTGGGCAAGCCTAAGGTATATATTCTTTATCAATGGTTGCTGTGGAAGGACCCCAAGTCACTGTAAGTGGTGCCATCCATCATAGTCCTTAATACTATTAGAAAACAGACTGAGCAAGTCACCATGACCAATCAGGAAGCACCCCTCTGTGGCCTTTGTATCACATCCTGCCTCTAGATTCCTGACATGAGTTTTTGCCCTAACTTCCCTGGATGATGGAATGTGACCTGAAATTTTATTTACTTCTTTGGTTGGTTGATTTTTTTTTTCAATTTTTTGTTTTGTTTGTATGTTTTTTGTTTTGTTTTGTTTTGAGACAGGGTTTCTTTGTGTAATTGCCCTAGGAGTTTTGGAACTAGCTCTTGTAGACCAGGTTGGCCACAAAGTCATAGAGATTTACCTGCCTCTGCCTTCCCAGATTGGGTTTAAAGGTGTGTGCCATCATGAACTGGCCTGTGACCTGAAATTATTTTAAATTAAATAAAGCCTTTTCCCCTCCTGTTCTTTGGTTATTGATGTGGAAGTCTTTCTGTATATGTGTTACTTTTATTGGTTAATGAATAAAGAAACTTCTTTAGCCTGTTGTAGTGCAGAATAGAGCTAGGTGGGAAAACTAAACTGAATGCTGGGATAAAGAAGGCAGAGTCTGTGAGATGCTATGTATTCCTACCAAAGACAGATGTGACAGAATTTTATTGGTAGTCACAGCAACATGGCAATACACAGATTAATAGAAATGGGTTAATCCAAGATAAAAGTGCTAGCTAGCAATATACTTAAGTGATTTACCAAGCAGTGATTTAAATAATAGAGTTTCTGAGTGATTGTTTCATGGTCTAGGCAGCCAGAAATGAACAAGCAGCCTCTACCAACAACAGGTTATTTTGTTTTATCACAGCAAAATAAGCCCCACCAAAGACAATCCTTAACTGAGACCTTAAACAATGATACCAGAGACAATATTTTTAAAAAATAATAATTTATATCAATCATATACTTAGAGTGTAGGAGACCAGACTTTACACACAAACCTCTTACCAGGGCAGAGTCATTTGGATTTAGAAATACTGGTAAAGAATATGAGGATGTGAAAATAATAAAAAAGGAAAAAAACATATAGGAAAGTACTGGGAGGACATTCCAGTGAATATTGAAATCACTTGTGCTTAATTTCCGATTACTTAAAATACCTCTGAACCCAAAAGGTAGGAGTGAGACTACAACTTCATTAACATGATAGAAAGAAATGAACAGAGCAGTTGAAGGTTATGGGCTCCATCAATAGTAAAAAATTCTGTTGCTAGAACAAAGCAAATCACATTCACACCCTAGACCAAAAACATTCTGTAGGCCAATCACCCCCCTGGGTGGAATCCAATTCTATCTCCTTAAAGGAACTGGAACCTTAGTAAGATCCTTAGACTTTTGTTTGAGGTAGAAACAAATCTACTTCCCTATTCCTAAAACACAAGGTCTGGCTGCTAGCTAAACCTATTGACCTTGACAGAGCAGAACTCTCTGTTCTAAATCTACGTGGGACTTTTGCTTGAGGTAGGTGGCTCACGCCTTTAATCCCAGCACTAGGGAGGCAGAGGCAGGCGGATCTCTGTGAGACTAGCCTGGTCTACAGAGCTAGTTCCATGACAGGCTCCAAAGCTGCAGAGAAACCCTGTCTCGAAAAACCAAAAATAAATAAATAAATAAATAAATAAATAAATAAATAAATAATGCAATAACCTTGAAGGAATAGAGGTAAGTTTCAACTCTCTAACTTTGGTCAACATGGAAATGGACTCACAATTTTTTGGCCTCCACATTATAGTGGTAAATATCAAATTTTTGCTACCAGACAATTTTAAGAACAGGAACACTTTATAAGAATATGAGTCTCCTTTCAAAATGTTTAGATATTATTCATACTTGCAACCATTTGCATACATACACATTATAGGCAAAGCTCTATGTAGGAGGAAGCACATGATATTTTTGTGCTTCTGAGTTTGGGTCACCTTGCTTAATATCACACTTTTCAGATAGATAAGGGATTTTGTTTTGTTTTCACTTTATTATACAATGCTTCCACCAAAGGAAAACAATTTAAAAATCAGATGAGAAGTGATGCATAGTAGATTATGTCCTTGAGCAAAATCAAGGAAAAATATAGCTGCATCAGAATAATAAATGCACAGGAGAGGCTATAGATGTAATTACAACACTGAGCAAGATAAGATGATGACACACACAGGACAAGTAGCCTGATAGAATACGCCAAGATTAGTAGGAAAACTAATGTTACTCTGGGCATAACCTCCAGTTTACACCTTAGGAAAGGTTTGTGTGAAACTATTTTATCTGTCAGTACCCTCAGGACTTCTTTACAGCAATGGTGTGTGCAGGTCTTATTCTAAAGCCTAACATCAAAAAGGAACTTTAAAAGCTACCATAAGACAGACTAATTAGTTTTGGGCTATAAGAGAGGATATTTCTTAATTTAGAAGAAAACATTTTGAAAGTAAACTGTTATTTAAGTTATAGTTGAAACACTTTCCTAAAATCCTGTACCTCAGAAGACAATATTCTTTGCTAAGAACAAAGAAAACTAGTATATGTATTATTTAGGAATGTTAGAGATTTGTTCCAAATCCTTTTTTTTTCTTTCTCACCTGTATGAAAATTCAGTCCCACATAGGGATTGTGCACCTCTCTACCCTTCTGTTTTCTAATTATTTTAAATTTTATTTTTGAATTATACATTATGTATTACTATTTTCAAACCCTCCCATACACATATCTCCACTCTCTTTTAGCCAGGGCCACTTCTTGTACAAATTGTTTTGAATGCATATATGTATACACATATTCCTAAATATAGCCTGTTGAGTTCATTTAATGCTACCAGTATGTATGATTTCGGGGTTGACTTTTTGACACTGGAAAACTAATTGGTGTTACTTATCCTGGGAGAGTTACCTTTTCCTGTGCCCAGCTTTCCTCAATTGCCTATAATTCTTTATGTAGGACTGAGACCTCATGGGTTTTTCTCTGAACAGATTGACATATTCACTGACTTCATTCTTGTTCAGCTCACATTTTGGCAGTCATGATGGGGAGACTTTATGGATGTAGTTTCCAATGTTAGTAGGAGATACAATCTCACAACAACCTACTGGTCATCTGGACATTACAATCTATCTGTCCTCTTCTCACAATGTTTTCTGAGCCTCAGAGGAGGAAGTTTATAAATGAATCCACTGAGATTAGGTGCCACAAATCTGCATTTAATTTTCTGAAGTGGGCCCTGGTTGTTGCAAAAATAAATTATTTGGTAAGGGAAGAAGACCACATTATCTGTGGGTAAAAGGAAATATTTACAGATTGGTGTTACAGAGTGTATTGGGTATAAGAACAAATACTGTGTACCTGGAGATGATACTGGATTATTAAAGTAGTGGCTATAGGTTCTTTTTCAAGATACATGATTTTATTTGTCCCATACAGATGGCTGGATTTACAGTACTAGATATAATTTCCCTATCAAGAAGGACTTATACCAATTAAAGAGAGGTTGGTTACTACTAAGCATTTGTGCCACTACTGAACCCTTAAGGCTATATTGTCTTGCTGGTTATTGATGTGGTGCATAGATATCATAATTGAGTGAGGTAACCCAGACCCAGAAAACAAATATCATAAGTCACTCATAAGTGACTTTTAAACATAAAGCAATGAAAGCCAATCTACAATTCACAATCCCCGAAAACCTAGACAACAGTGAGGACACTAAGAGAGGAATATATGGATCTAATCTACATGGGAAGTAGAAAAAGCCAAGATCTCCTGAGTAAAAAGGGAGCATGGGGACCATGGGAGAAAGTTGAAGGTGCAGGGAGAGGAAGAGAGGGAAGTAGAGAAAAATGTATACCTTAACAAAATCAATAATGTAAATAAAATGTTATCAGTGACCAAAAAAATATATATTAGGACAACTCAAATACTCATGCTGAAATTTTGTGCCACACTACTTTTATGCTATATCTCCTCAATGCTGTAATCACATAAATTAGCACACCAGCCAGACGTGACTAAAGTTTTCCTGTAGTTAACCAAGAGCTTTAAAACGTATGAGTCATCATCTACTGTTCCTATTTTAGTATCTCTGATCATGGAGAGTCTCTGGGTCACCATGTGTAGTGTGCAAGGAGGCCTTCATCATAAAATTCAGAATGATCTTACAAATCTTCATGTACTAAAGATTGAGGGAACGCCTTGTACGTAATTGAGACCTAGACTTAAAGTCTGTTCATAAGAGTTGAATTTTTAAATTCTTCATTCTTTTTCTTATATTAAAAAAGAATTTGGAGTTCATAAAATTCTAATATTTTGAATTACAACATAAATTTCACAAAGCAAGTGATGGCATTTATTGCAATACTTTCTGTGGAGGATGTAATCCTATATAATTGAGTTATGAGATTTCTTTCCGTTCTTGTAGAGAAACTCAGTGAAAGATAAAAATCTTATTTTATTTACATGTGTTATTTTCCTACTTCATATGTAATTTTGTTAGAGAAGATCTTTAGCTTGAATTAATGAAAATTTTAGCATGCTAGATTATTAAATCCTACTTGGAAATGAGCAAATTGATTTTCAGATGGTCACCACAGTATTCAGTGAAGGAAGGCAGAACGTTATAGTCTTAATTTCTGTGTACGACATTTGATCAAAGAGTTAATTATAATAATAGAAAATTCAGGTTGTAAATAAATTATATGTTGAAATAAAAAGCATACGTTTTTTTAAGACAACTTTAAAAATAGCAAGTTAAAATGTTTATCTTAAAAAGTAACTCTGTGTTAACATCCTTTGAAGTTTGTTTATCAGGGATTTTAGCACTTGAGATGTGCTCTTTTCCTTCCGGCTGTGTTTGATTCTGCAGAGACTCACACTCGTCAGTGCCTCCTCCATGCAGGATCTTCTTGACTGACGTATCACGAAGTTATATCTGATAGAAAGAGTTGATATTAGAGGAAACTCTAAGTAGAGGAGATAGCATTTTGCCAGAAATGATAAAGGAAAACTTTAGCTCCTATCTTTAATATACACACATATATATATTTAAATGCTTGCTATCTCCACTGTTAAAGGGAAAGACGCTATTAACATACATCTGAGTTTTTGAATCATTTGGAATGCAATTTATAAGACTATGTAATATATCAAAATGGGAATTGCTATAATGAGATCACAGGAGTTACTTTGGCTATACTGCATTATCATGTGATTGTATCAATTTTTTTAAAATTGGATTACATATGTATAGTGGAACAATTAAGGGATCGATACAAATCAAAATGATAATATTTGAAGTGATGAAAATATAAAGCTCATTTGTATTTCAAGAAAAGTTAAGGATGGGAAATTTATCAGTTTAATTGCTAACTATTTTCTAAAAATTAAGTGTCACCTTCATAAACAATGAGGAAAAGAAGGAAAGACATCTAAAATTTTCGATAGTGTGAAGGGTTGAAAGTACAACAGAAACCTATTCATTATAAAAAAAATTAATGATTATAATTGCTTCTAAATTTTCCTTTGTCTTAGACTTAAAGAATAGAAAAAACTTGTTTATTATAACCATCCTTAATTTAGCAAAATTCAATAGCATTTTAAAAGGGAGTTTTGATATTCACATTTTCATTCTATAATAGGAAAAAAAATTAAAGCCCAGAACTTGAATGAATACATAAACTTAATAATAGTTTTTGGATACAAAGTGTCATGAGGAATTTGTGAGATATACCAAGAATTATCAGGGATATTTACGAAGCTTCAAGTGGCAAAGTCAAATATAATTGGCAGGTTGCTGAAGAGTACTGGATAGATTATTATCTCTAGTATAATTTGAAATATAAAGAGAGGATAAATATACCAAAAATGATTGGGAGACTAAGCTATGTAAGGGAGAAACAGGAAGGAAACTTGAGAGCATAAATCCATAGAGAGCTGTGGGTGTTCACAGCACGTGGAAGAACTAAGTGAGAGAAATACCCAGGAGGTGAGGTGTCTGGCTCAGAACTAAAATCCACACACCTGTGAGTTCTCAGACACAACCAGAGGCAATTAAAATGGACTTATCTGGCAGGCCTCATGAGGAAAGCTGCCTTCTCTACAGTGGAATGAATGGCAGTGAAGGTCGCAGGTCCCTGGCTGACCAAACCTTTAAACCACTCATTGCTCCTTGTCTGATTCCTCTGTTTCAATGCTAGAGGATGGGAATGCGTTCAGACTTTGTCAGGGGCTTTTCTCAGCCCCTTTTATTAGGTTAGGGAGGAAACTGAAGGCAGTTTTATGTTGGGGATTCAGTACTCCAGGGTCTTTCTATTTCCTTAGCCTTACAGGTAAATAGTTGAAAAATGAAATTGTATATTGTAAGCAAGTAATATGCATTCATTGTAAAATTTTCACAATCAAGTCAAACCTCCACCAATCCAAATTTGCACAATTTTTGATTGTTTAATTATATGGCGAGAAGCTTATGGCAAAAAATAAAATCTTAGTTATAATGTATAAAATTTCATATTCTAAAGTGTTCTCTGTTTGGAACACGGCTCTCACTATTCATGTCCTACTGAGTTCATGAGTTTATCAAGTGCAGGTACTTCAGTATGGGTATTATATAAAGTGAGTTGTAACTGTGCATGTTGGATGACGTTCCCCTTGTGCAGTGGCTAGACCAGAGTAAGAGCTTCTAATTCATTTGTTTAAGGCTCTTGGCTATATTACCGTGGGAATTGCTTTAAAAAATAATACATAATTAATAAATAAGTCTTAAAAAACCTTAAGAAAATAATTGACTATGATGATATATAGAAGCCTATACCCCCAGCTCTGTTATGCTTCTAAGAGAGAGAGAGAGAGAGAGAGAGAGAGAGAGAGAGAGAGAGAGAGAGAGAGAGACTACATCAAAGAATAAAGAGGTAGCTGGTAAAGTTACATATCTTTTTGCCTGTAAACACATTTTGCTGAAGAAACTGCATTTAAATTAGAGAATGAGTATGATGGGCCACTGTTCTGTATCCATGATTCTCATGCAAGGAAGGCACAAGTTTTCTAATCAGTTGATACTCAGATAATAAAAATTATCTCTCCTCCTCCTCTTTCTTCTGCTTCCTTCTCCTCTTCCTTCTTCCTCTTGTCTCACTACTCTCTCCAACTTTTTCTCCTTCTCCCCTTTCCACACCCCATTTGTCGTTGGGTGCTGTCTTTCTTTGGGATTTGACCATTTTCCAGTGAGCCCTCTGGATCTATCTTGTCTTTGTCCTGAGATTGAGAGGCGCTCTACTGGCTCCCCTGATACTGAATAGTTTGAATGTGATCTAAATTCTGCCTCTGACTCTTTTTACTCCTAGCTAGAAGGCAGAATAGGATGCCATTTCTCAGTTTCTGTAATTTTATAAGGCACCTCCAATAATAAAGCTACTTTAGTACTTCTATCTATCTATCTATCTATCTATCTATCTATCTATCTATCTATCTACTTATCTACTTCCTATCATTTATCACCTCACTCATCTATTGTAGTTTTGTAGTTTTCTAGGTCTTTTGTCTTAAAAACCTTGGAAGCTACAGAGTCTATCAATCAAGGTAGGCAGTATAGAGTTGGAGATAAAACAAATCCTGTAAGAAGTAATATATGTCAATTCTTCAGACTTTTTCAGTGACTATGTGTAAACAAGAAGAACTTGGCAGAGTGATATTGAAAATTATCTCAATTTTCTTTTTTTCCCTAACCTAGTGACATGATTCCTTGTGGAAGCCTAAAGAAGTAGATCCATTCTGCTTTTACTAAAAGTCAGAGAGTTCAGACCTATTCTTGCTCCTTCATGGTTATATGAAAGGAGGTTTGACCCAAGGTGCAACTACTAACAGAATGTTTTGACCTAGGATGTGGTTATTTGATTCCTTGGGTATTGAGAAGGTAATTATTTGTTTGTTCTTTGTATCTTGGTTAAAAAGAAAAATCCGTAATTTTTGTACACAAATATTATATGTTATAAATCCCAGATATGTTTTGCCAAAATGACATATTTTGGAAATCATATGCTATAATTATATGTAAAATTATAACAGATAATATCTATGTCTTTGTTTTTAATTTCAAAAAATGTGTTAGTTTGATATGTGTATGTTAGGAGGGTGTATACATTCTGTGACATATGTATAAGAGATGACTTGTAATAATTTGTTTTCTCCTTCCATAGTAAGATCCAGGTATCAAAATCTATAGACTCACAATTTTTGAAAAGTGTTGTTATTTTAGAAATGTGTTTCTGAGTAGCATTTTTTTCTTTTCTACACCCCCCCCAATAAAAACAAAAGAAAAAAAATACATCTGTTTGTATTGTACTGTAATAAGAAGAAATAGGAACTGAGAGATAATTTTATAAAATTGTTTGAAGCTGTGCAATCTTGGTAAGACATCTTGAAGATATCTCAGATCTATAGGAAAGAGGCTATTGAAGGCACACTCAAATATTATTAGATTCAATTAATGCAGCTATTAGTAATTGCAGACATCATAAGAGTGGTGAAAAAGTAACCATTAAGGAACAAAGCAGTAGTCCAGGTAACAGAGAAAATTGTGAACTAATACTGTAAGGAGTGACCATGAATTGACTTTAATTTGGAGAAACATGATGAGGAGCTTGCTTGTATATTATTGTGAAGAAAAGGGCATCATCTCTTTAGCCATTTATGTTTCTTACTTGAATCATTCAATTGCTCTTGATTTCAAATAGCAAAATGCTGGAAGAGTATGGAAGGGACAACGTTGATGTAAGAACAAAAGGATCCTCTAGTCAACAAGAAAAGTTGCTTATGTAAAATATAGACCACTGAAAAGTAAGCTATTGAATAGAGATTGAAGCTTTGTTATTTGTTCTGGATAGGAAATATAAAAAGTGTTAATCATTTGGTGTGGGATTTCCCTCTGCATGTTATGAATGTTTTCTTACTATTGCTTAATAAAGAATATGTTTGGCCTATAGCAAGACAGAATAGAATTAGGTGGGAAGACTAAACTGAATGCTGGGAGAAACAAGGCAGGGTCAGAGAGATACCACATAGCTGCTGAAGAAGGCAGACTTATCAGTAGGCCCCAGCCTCATGCTGATACATTGATTAATAGAAATAGGTTAAATTAAGATATAAGAGATGGTTAATAAGAAGCTTGAGCTAACAGGCCAAATAGTGTTGTAAGTTAATAAAGTTTCTGTGTGAATATTCATGTTTGGGTGGTCAGGAAATGAATGAACAGTTTCTGTTTACAACCATTAAGCAGCATATTTTGTTAAAATTATGTGACTTAGTAAGTTGATGTTGCTATTACAAAAGGACTAAGTTTCTTAAGCTATAAAATTTATGTCTTACAAATCTGAAGGTTGTCGAATTGGCTACTAAGTGCTAGTACAGGCAATAGAAAAGGCTGAATTACTGAGTTTTAGAAGGTATATTCTTTTTGTATTTTCACAGGGCTGAAAAAGTAGCTAGATTTTACTTCTTTGTTTGAAGGATAACCATGCTATTATTAAAGTTCCAGTCTCTTAACATATCCTGAATACAATTATTTCACAAGTAATTCACCCCCTTATGAACACAGTGGGTCTTGAAGCCACAATATTTAAATTTTGGAGAGACACAAATATTCAAGTTTTATTGTAATAACCAGGATCAGAATGACTTAATCAGAAAGGGATATAAAAGAAACAACTTAGTATTTCTTGATATATTCTATTACATAATTCTCAGAATGCTATAAATTTCTGACATGGTCTTAACATATCATTTTTTTGCTGTGGAACAAGCCTTCTCTACACTGTGAAAATGTATTACTTTCATTGGTTAATAAAGAATCTGAACTTGCCAGTAGTTGAACAGGATAAGGTTAGGCAGGAGAGCCAAATTAAGAATGCTGGGAAGTAAAATGGTGGAGTCTGGAGTGTCAGAGATGCAGAGAGAAGCATATTGGGCATGCCATGCTAAGAAAATGTACCATGTTACATGGGGGAAAGGGTTCTGCTCCAGTTTCCACAGGAAAAAAAAGCTATGGATACCATTAAAATTAATAAAATTCTGTTTGAAAAAGAGAAACCTCTTGAGAAAGAGAAATTACAGTTCATCCACAGAGGTGACAACCATATAGGTATTAAGGAAACCTTGTCAGGGTTGGGGCAGAGTACTCATCTTCAAAAAGTCGAAAGACCTTGGGCATCTAGATGTCTAAAGAAGATATGTTACTATCCAGAAAGTATCACCAAGTAAAGAGAAATCTCATTTATGATGGCGTACCATAAGCACGGTAATGTTTGATTACCTGAACAGGTAAATATCTTTACTTAAATATCAAAGCTGGCTTTGGAGTTGGACAATAGCCATCCTTCTCTAAATCCAAGTATGTTGTTAAAATAAAAATTCATAGCCGCTGCCTCATGTATGGGACATGCCATCTGGTATGGGACAGAAAGAATAAAGAATTTGGGAAAAAATTCATTTCTCCATGCTTATTTTTGTTTATATTGTACCTTTCATTGAATATATGTCTACATAAATAATGTTTATGTTTTCCACAATGAACAATAAATTTTCCATCTGTAATCTTTAAAGTTTCCAGGAAGAAGATGGGGTGTTCTCTCTCTCTCTCTCTCTCTCTCTCTCTCTCTCTCTCTCTCTCTCTCTCTCCTGGCTTCTGGATTCAGGTCCTCTTCCCCATTCAATCAGATGACTGTGATCTGTAAATCTACCCTAAATAAATAACCCTTTATTATACTCAATTCTGAACTAGTGTGGGATTTCTTTATAGCATCCATCGTCACATTTTCCACTCCCCGGAGTTATCACTCAGAATGAGAATTTATATGGCATGAAGTGAACACTTGTTATTTCTCGGTTATGATGTTTACTTATGTTTAACTTTTTATATATAGACTTTACTTGCTCAAGTAATCAGCATATATCTCTCAAGAAAAATAGTGCAATTCATGTATGTATGTATGTGCGTGTGTGTGTGTGTGTGTGCACTGAAAGGGGTAAAACACTACTTTTCAGCTTCAGACATCTATCGTCTCATCATATTCATTCATGTCAATGTGAATACATCATTAATTTCTTTTTCAGTCGATAACATCTTTAGGATAATTCCCAAATCCCTTTTCATGACTGGCTTTGTCAAGTCATATCCATCAACTGAAGAAGCTCAGTGGAAACAAACGTCACTGTGAGTTATAAGGACAAAATGGGAACAAGCTCTGCCTCATGTGCCTCATGTCACCATTATGCTACTGATATACTGAGTGCTGAGCCACAAATTAGGAAAGAGATGGGAAGTTTACCCGACTATAAAATTTCTAAAAATTATTAAGTCATGTCAAATTAGCCAGATAGATGTGATGCAGTGGTTATTATTGGAAATAAGGAGAACAGAAATAGCATTTACAAATCACAATAGAACAAAAGAGGCAGGTAAAACAGTAAGTGCTAGAGAGATAGAAATAGATAATAACATACCATTTTTAATAATTACTACTTTGGTTTCAACTCTTCCTAATATTTATTTCTTCTTATTTATGATATATTTTTATGTTGCTGCATTAACTATTTATAATTTGAAATTAAACTAAAGTACAGTACAGTAAAGAGGGTTCTGTCCCTACTCACCCAACCCCATCTTGGTTAATAACATGCCAAATTGTAAACATTTTCTTTTTCCTTTATCTGTGTATGGTTAGTGAATAATGGAAAATTCTTGATGATTAATATCTATGTATCAAAATATCAAATCCTAAATTTTAATGTCAGGATTCACCCTCAAATATATTACATAGGTTTTAATTTTATTTACTGTGGCTGTCAATATAGTCTTATTACTCTATTTCATTTTTGATCTTTAATGAAGTACCTGTGAGTTATGATGTGGAAAAATGTCAGGATGAGAAAATGATGCTTGCCATTTTTTCCCAGCTGTGACATTTCAGTATTATGAGCTATCCTTCACAAGGTCAGGAATATATGCCCCCTCTGATGCACTTATTATGCCTCAGTCCCAAAAATGAAGCCAGGGAAAGGAGTATATACTTAAAGGCTGGCTGGGCATGGTTTTGTAAAGTTACTTACCCAGAAGATCCTGCAATGGATATTAATTGCTGGATTTTGGATTGTGTGGGTAAAAGTACACTGGAAATGAATTTGTCTCCCTAATGCCTAGTATGAGTAAGAAAACAGATGAATCATCTTATAAACAAATCAATGATTTTATGGGTTAAAGTTTGATGGAAGATAATTTTATTGGCTTTGTAAAAGTTTACCATTGGCTTATTTTCTCTTGAAAATTTGTCTATCATCTCATTATGTATCAAATATGACTACCACTTACCTGTTAAGTATCAAATCTTTGAACAGAAAGTAAAGATACATTTTAAGAAGTTATCTTTATTATTTTTAGGAAAATTTACAGTTTTCTTCACATCCAAGGTTATCTTCTTAAATATAATCATTATCTTTATCTTTGAAGAAAATCTATACAGTCTGGTTTTAAAATAAAACTCAGGCCAAGAAATAACAGAAGCCAAGCAGAGTTTGTACAAGATCAACAAGTCAGAGATGAGCCTAGAAGTAAATAAGATAATATAGACAAGTCTACCCCAAATAATACAATTTCAGTAAACCTCAGCATGTTCATATGTGATATAACCAGTCTTTCAAATATTAACAATTTTTGATATATTTTCTACATATGTGTCTGTGATGGCATTTTTGTGAGGCTTAATTGAAGAGATAAGACTGAACCTAAATATTGTCTGCAGTGCCCCATATAGTGAGTTTGTAAACTGAATAAAATGGGGAAATGAAATAAGCCTAATGAGGCCAAACAGTCATTGATTTCTTATTCCTAACTTGAATGCAACATGGGCAGCCTCATCATACTCTGGTTTCTAATGCCTTTCACCCATAAAGAACAATTTCATCTCAAGATAGAACCCAAAATATATCCTTCGAGCAAAAATGAAAGAAAGATGACAGATATCTGATAAGTTATTTAGTAAAATCTGAAAATCCTTAACTGTGTAGATGAAGAAATAATGAAATCAAGAAACAGAAAGCATGAAAGTGAAAAAAAACCCAAATAGTAAATCCATAGTGTTTTGTCATAAAGCAAGGGGAGCACAGGTTTGATATTGTGACAATTTAAAAGATTATTAATAAGAAAGTGTAAGAAGTGAATGGAATGATTAATGTAGCCAATCACATAATGGGCACAAAATATTTGCCAACTTTACATTCAACGTGTTATTAATATTAAAATATATAACACACAAAAATTTAATCACCAATAAAGACAATGTCCAAGAAATAAATAAACTGATAAATAAATATGAAAAAAAAAACATATGGACATTTTCCAAATGAAAAAATAAAATGGATGGCAAACTTGGGAGAAGATGCTTAATATCTTTAATCGTCAAAAAATATAAATCAAAACATACTGAGATTCTATCCATCTCGTTTAGATAGTTTATCATAAAAATTTTATAAGGCTTCAACTCTGCACAAAGAATTGAAGACAACTAAGGAACACTTTGAATAGGAGAAACAGTATTCCCCAGGGAAGAGCACAGCAACTGGTTATCCAATAATAAATGGTTAACTCTGAATATATATATATATATATATATATATATATATATATATATATACAAGTATCATAGATACAGAGTATGCTAAATTTAGAAATATATATGTACATATACTTATTTGTATAGCTAAAATTAGTAACAAAAGAGGCCATGCATTTGAAAGATTAATAAAAGGGTATGCAGAGAGGAAAAGCTAAGGGATAGTATATTGTTGTACTAGCAAATCAAAAACAAAATATACAAAAGTAATTATACGCAAAATATAATGACAAAATACTGACAAGGATCTGGTCAAAACAGGAATCTAATATACATAGGAAGGATATTATTAATACAGTCATGATGACACTCAATATGGAGTTTCCCAAAAGATATAAAATATAGAACTGTGATATTAACAACTGGCAATTTTCATGGCTTTATACTTAAAGAAATCAAACCAGCCCATAGTACAGAAATGGCCACACCTATGAATCTTGCAACATTGTTTACAAATCAAATCACATCAGCCTAAATTTCCATATATGGATGACAGGCTATAGAAAATGCTGTGTATCATGCAGCTGTCAAGAAGACTACAAACTGTCATTTTCAGGAAAATTCAAGGAACTAAAGTAAAAATTTCCATCTCATATGGCAAATATTAATGTTTAAATACATATGAATTGCAATGGCACTATTAAAGAATGGGAAGTTGGCCGGTGGGAGAAGAAAGAACAGTAAAAAAAATGGATAATATGAAACATACGTGCTAAAATATCATACATATGCATGAAAACATCATAATGAAGGCCACAGTTTTGAACAATTGTACATAAATTAAAATTATTTTATAGATAGCCATCCTGATTAAATGTTTATGCACAATAATTGGATAAGAGCCTAAAGGAAACTGTGGGATAAAACAGAACAAAGACAGAAATGTATGTATTAGGATAGACAGGGATTTAGTTGGGGTGCTAGAGATATGGCTTCATAATAGAGAGTCTGCTGCCCTGAGTTCGATCTTTAGTACCTAAAAATAAATAAGATATGAACAAACAAGCAAATAAAAAATAAGATTGGAAGAAATTATATCAGTCCATAGGAATAATAAATAGTGACCCCAAAATTATCAATTATGGAGACACTGTCTAGGTTTGTATTTGATTTCTAGAGATTGAGATCTGTTTGTCTTGATAAATAGCAGTGAGAAAACAGTCTTGAACTGATGAAGAGAGACACATCCATCTAGATCATACGCAGGTTCAGTGTGAGTTTTCAGTGCTGTTTTGATGATGATTCCTGGAGTTAATGCAGATTTGTAGGTTAAGAGCATCTCCCCGATTGTCCTTTCTTCTCAGACCCAACCTACAGTTTAGGAGCTTCTCAGGCTATTTACATTCCTCATAAATAGCACGTGTTTCAGGTTTTTTTTTCTTCTCCTTTCTTTTCTCATTAGTTGAAACAACCAACCCACATCAATCAGGAAACTTGCTTTACGTTAAAGTCTTTTTTTTTTATTTTTTTGATTTTTGGTTTTTGGTTTTTCGAGACAGGGTTTCTCTGTGGTTTTGAGCCTGTCCTGGAACTAGCTTTTATAGACCAGGCTGGTCTCGAACTCACAAAGATCTGCCTGCCTCTGCCTCCTAAATGCTGGGATTAAAGGCATGCACCACCACCGCCTGGCTCGTTAAAGTCTTTTACTGAAATACAGACCAGGAAACATTTGAAAGAAGAGAGACCTGCACTGAAAGTCTTCGGGGCCCTTATTCTTGGAGCTTCATTGTCTTCCTCCACCATGGATTAGGGATGGTTGAGTTACATCACTCTCCTCATACACCAATGAATTCCCGGCCACAGAAGCTCATCTGGCTTCTCTTGTGCACAGTATTGGGTTTTCATTGCATTGGTTTGACAGGGTGGAGTCACTGGACACAGACTTGAACTCAGTCTCCAATTTGTTCTCATCCTCAAAGGTTGGAATGGTATAATCTCGCTCAAGGCTTTAGCCTCCTAAATATATACCCAGTTCCTCTGATCAGATCCCATACTGAAACGGTCATCACATCATACTGTCATGAGACATCTTATCAAAACCTACACAAATAATTGAATATCTCATATCTCATATCACTTGGGCAAAGTCTAAATTTGCCATTATTATCAGGGCATCCCCAGACAAGAGTGTCATGCCCATGGGTAATGGGTACAGAGATTAAACCACTCTGGAAATAATTTTAGGGAACAGCATTTATTGCACACAAGCAAACATTTATATAGAGGGAGTCTACCTACTGTTATTGGTTAGAACGTGGCTTCAGATTGGATAGTGAGTGCTCATACCACCAAGGTCTCTATGCAGAAGAAGTGCCTGAATGGAGACCTAGAGAGTGCAGACTTATCCACAGCCCAACTACTGGCTACTCAAACTTCTTAAGAATTCAGTGTTCTGACTTCTGGGAACAGCCAGGAGCATGGTGTACCAGGCTTCTTATCAAACAGCATTATGCCAAGTAAACTGGCTGCCCGTTCATACCTGCATTTCCTCCTACATAAATTCTTTGTTCCCTAAATGAAGCACAAAAAGCAAACTTTCTGTTTACTAACATGAAACTATTTTTGTTTTTTTTAAAAAAAAAAACTATGTGTTTGTCTTTCTTTGTGGGAGGTCCTGATTTCTCCTGTGGGGGAGAATATACAGAGGCTTGGATTGGTAAAATATTTCCGGGTAACTATCAGCAGAGGATGCCTTGGAAAGACTACTGGAGACAGGGTGTGAAATACTAGAAAATATGCAGCTTGAAAAGTAATATTAGGATTTAACAGTGAGATATGTGGAAATAGTGGAAAGACATGACAATATATTTTCTAACTCAAAAATGTATGAAAAGAACAGATTTAGTCACAATGGCATTAAAGGAATAATGTGATACAGAGGTTGTGCACACTAGTGAATTGCACAGAAGTATGGGTTGCCCTTCCAACCTGTGCCAAAGTTGGTGCACAGTGTAGAAGAGGTTTAATGACAATTTATTTATTAGCTTCTGCAAAACTAAATATTCCTGTCTTCCAAATAATCACTGACTTCTCCAATCCATTTATCCTAGCTTATATTTCATATATAGAAATCCTACATTATATTATGTGCTTATTTTTGTTTGCTGTCTTGAACTGAAATGTTTTAATGATTTCAAGCAAATCATTTTAAATAAGGTAATTACTTTAGTGTGTATAATTTTCAACATATTTAATTATATTGCCATGCATCTCTTTAATAGTAGAATCTTACTCTGTAAATGTGTAGAAAGTTGCAACAGTATCAGATATCATAGTGGGCAAACACACGCCTATGTTTACAACTTCACTAGGCCATATATTCTCACGAGAATAGCAGTTATCTTCTAGTTATCAAATGATTGCCCTGTGATGTACAACTCTACATTGTTTGTTGTGCCTGCCTATTGTAAGAGATTGATGTCTGGCCCACAGTAGCAATAAGCAGTAAATGATAGTGCTTCCATTTAAATATGTAATTTTGCATGTTAGAATTTCTTCTCTCTTTCCACTCACTCATTTACACTACATTGCAGTTTGTGATGAGAACTTTACTTCATATGCAGTTTTACATTCATAACCCAGTTAGAATATTGTAAATATTTTAAACCAACTCAGTTGTGTCTGAGTAGGGAAATGAAGTGCTTGGATGAACCAGTTCTATGAGATGCCCTCACTTTCACTTTTCCATTGGTTCACATCTATCCTTGGTATTTTGTGTGTCATTGTGCCACAGGGAACTCAAAAGGGAGCTGAAGCACCTCACTGTTAAGATCTATTCTGAAACTAAGAAGGCTTGTCAGTAACAATATTTCTTCTTGCTTTTTCATTTAGGATACAGGTGTTAAACTCTGAAGCCTGTTTCCTTTACGTTTCAGTGCAGAAACTTTCACAAGACTCCCACCCCAAGCCAGAGAAACTATTGGGATGACTTAAAACCATCCAATTATATATAAGGGTAGAGTTCAGTTCCAATTTATAAAAAAGTACAGTGGTTATTTCTATGCTAACATATTGTAAGTAGTGGGATGATTTTATATAAATCAGCCTGGATTTTAGTACATGTTTTAGTTAAAAATTATCTTAATTTTGAGTATCAGATTTATTTTATGTATATTTTTCATGTCTCAAGTAGTTAAAATTTATTAAAAAATCACACAGATAATAGTCATAAATAATAAAGACAAGAGTGATTCACTAGCACCATGATATGTTCATGTCAACCTGCTTCTGGCTTTAAAGGGTTGGGTGTGCCAATTCTGAAGATCAAGAATTACCTTTACTACTTCCTGTCCTAATATGGTCCACCTCTGCTTTGTTCCCCACTCAAACAAAAATGAAGAGGGGGAAGGAACAATTGAAAAATTACCAAATGACAGAATTATTAACATTATGAAAAAACAAAATTAATAGTAAAAAAATCTTTATTTTATTTGAATATTTTTACTTCTTTCTGTTCGTGACTGCACTGTCTATATAATCTTCATAGGCTTTTTTTTTTTTTGCACTATAGCTGTTCAATAATAACTAAAGCTTCTTTGGAAATGAATCACACCAGAACCCACTTAGCAAGGCTTTCAAGTCATATCTCTAGGTATATCTCAGTTCTGACCTTAATGACCCTTTAAAGTGTCTTTCCAAATAGCTAATCGAGAACAGCTGTTTCCAGAGACAACAGCTGCTACAATTAAACAAATGAGAAAAACTGGCAAATGAAGACCCAGATACACTTTAAATAGACCATTCAGTGTTCTGAAAATCATCTAGAAGTTCTGTAAAGGTCAAAGAGATAAAAAAAAAAAAAAAACCATGTCTGTTGCACATATAAATTCATTAAAAGCTACTGGCCGAAAACAGCTTTCACTCAAACAAAAACTGTCAAGTGCTCATTTAAAGTAGTCCAGCAATTATAATGATGGGAAGCAAACTCTTCTGTTCTGCAAAAATAAAGTCCAATCTGTAAAATTTTCAAATTTGTACCCTTCTATGTTTCTCAACAAGCTACAGTATGCTCCAATCTAATGATGAAAATACTTTTCTTGTCCTTTTGTCCCTATAACTTTACTTTTTGTTGGTAGTAAAGATGTAAAGTAATAGCCATTATGAAACAAATGTAGAAATTAAACTCCCTAGCAAGGGAATGGAATGTTATAGAAAGGTGATAATTGTTTTGGTTTTGAAAAATGGGGATAAAATATCAAGAACAAGAGCAATTATACAGGAGAGAAAATTGAACATTACATATACTTTGTCAGGAGGTGGACATAAGGAGAAAGATCGAAGGAGAGCACAGATCACAAATGCCAGGGGGTATCAGAGTTGTCAAGGATTTTTGTTAAAATATGTTCCTGTAGCACCATTCTGGATAATGGGATACAGGAATTCTGAGATGGCATTGTATCTTCAGTCTTCTAAATACTTCTTGGAACCCTGATGAAGCAAGTGAGCAAAATGCATGTATGCCGAGACTGATTTATAAACAAGTGTTTTCTAAAAAGTGGTCTGTGGACCAGTATCACTGTATCCCTACTTGGCAACTTGTTATAAATACTAATTTGGCCATATTTGCTATAACTCTTGGAGTTGAATTGGGTTTCTTGTGTTTTAATAAACCAATGAGAGGATTTTGAAATGTTCTTTTACATTTAAAGGGGGATATGATATAGATATGAATAATTTGCATTAGTATAGATTTTGCTTTATTGATAGAGATTTAAGGTCAATTTTGAATGTATATAGGTTGTTAATGAATAATCATTAATAGTAGTTAAGCTTGTAGTTATGTTAGTTAAGATTTTCTAGATGTGCATAGATATATTTTAGATAGGCATTCTTCATATTTTTCAAAGATTATAGAATATGGCATTTTAAATGTTTTAATAACTTAGGACTTTTCATGACAATGAGACACTCTGCTCCTGGCAGCACCAATCTACTTCAAGAGGAAGATGGGCATCGAAGAGGATCCTTATGGAGTTTGATAGCCATTTGGGCAAGAAACTGCTCTTGCCTGGACTATTGCATAAACTGGACACAGAGAACCCGCAGAGAGAGGACTGCTGAACTTGCCTAAAGGTGAGATGATCTTTCGGGGTTCCTGATTCATGAAAGAGTCTGCAAGACATTCTTCAGGACAAGCAGATAGTGACTGCCTTTGAAATTTCCTGCTTTGTGGAAATGTCTGCTGGAAACTATGGGCCTGTAGGCCGAAGATGGATGCCCCAACGGTACAGAGGAACTTTGGGTGACTGTCCAGGCAGCGAGATGTCTCTGTCATTTCTAGAGCTTTGGATGTTAAGTTAAAGCCTTTTTTTTTTTGTTTAAACAGAAAAAGGGGAAGTGATGTGGGAGTGTCATATATCAATCTGTTGATTTCATTGGTTAAGTTATAATAAACCAGCTGCTTGGCCTCATGGCTTGGAACATAGATGGGAGGAGTAAACAGAATAGAATTCTGGGCGGAAGAGGAAGTGAGGTCAGACTCTGCTCTGCTTCCGGAGAGACCGGACAGCTCTGCTGGAGCAGAGACGCCATGCTCAGCTCTCCCGGGTAGATGCGATAGCTCTGCGCTCTGAGGCAGACGCATGAAGCTGAGACCCACGATGGACGTAGGCTAGAATCTTCCCGGTAAGCGCACCTTGGGGTGCTTACACACATCATTAGAAATGGGCTAGTCCAGGTGCGAGAATTAGCCTGTAAGGGCTAGAGTTCATGGGCCAAGCAGTTCTTTAAATGAATACAGTTTGTGTGTTGTTATTTCGGGCATGAGCTAGCCAAGCGGCCGGGGTGTTGGGGATGCAGCCCCCCGCCGCTCCTAATTCAACAGATCTCAAAAGGACTACCAAGACAATAACTATTAACAAAATCCATACTTTATTATTTAGATTTTATTTTTTAGAAGCATAAATAAAATTAGCAGGACATTGAAGGGAGCACTAACCATGTATCGTGACTGACTTCATTCTATCAGTCTCATTCTTGTTTCACTAAATGTCATGGAATATAAATTTGAATTAGGATATAGTCTGAAGAACAAGTTCCTGAATTATAATTCTTTATCTGGAGAACTTGATTTTTCTACCTTGTTTCAGTCAGTAACACTGACAGACATTTTATGTTGTTTGTAGTGTCTGATGAAATTAGTCATTATGTGAAATTATGAGAACAGATTAACAATGAGGGTTTCTTCAAAGTCGCCAAATCTCTCCTAACGATATCACCAGCATTTGTTATAATTTATTTTCTAGACAATAACTCCTGAAATAAGGTGGAATCTCAAAATAACGTTTATTTTCATTTTCATGGTTGGTAAGGATATTTAAGTATTTAATATATACATTTATAGAGTTAGAAGCAATGACTCAGCAGTTATGAGAATTGGCTGCCCTTCCAGAGGACTCAGCTTCAATTCCCAGGAGCCTAGCCTAGACTAGATGCTAGTCTCAGGGAATCCATTACTCTCTTCTGTCTTCCACAGACACTAGACATGCATGTGGTGCTCAGACATATATGTAGGCAAAAACCTATACACATAAAAAAATAAGCAGATAATATGAATATATTGTAATTTCGTTTCTTCTCCTTATAACTGCTTATTTGTATAAGCAATGTATCTTCTCTGGAAATTACAATGAGGTTCTGCAAAAATTAAGACTATAACAACCACACAATACAGATTTATGATCACTGGGCCATTTGTTCAAAGAACTCATACAACAGAGATACTTATACATCCCTGGTTATTGCTGTCCACTCCACAATAACTTGAAAATAGAACCTCCATATCTGTCTATCAACAATAAATGGAAAAGGAGAATGCAGCATATATACACAATACAATTTTACTCAGCTTCTGGGAAACTCAAATTATGATTCTTTTGGGAAAATAAAAAGAACCAGAAAGTATCTTTAGTAAGAAAATAGAGACTTAGGGAAAAAAAATTAAAAATCTCCCTTATAGTGAATACTAACTTTTGTATTTATGTAGGTAAACAGTGTTTTTGGGAGTACACACAGATCATTAAACTATATGGAAGAAAATGAAAGGGAACAAGAGCTGTTGAGAGTTGGGAGGGCGGTTGTGATGTTAAAGGAGAATCAAAGTTACCGAGTTACTGGGGGCAGGAAAGGAGTAGAGCTGAGGACAAAAAAAAAAAAAAAAAAGGTTAAATAGATAAGAATGGGGCTAAATGGAAAAAAAATCATTTCTTTTAAAAATTCCACAATTAAATGCAATTAATTTGTAAACTGATAAGTTATAGAATCTCAATTAGAACATAAAAATCATTTTCCTTGTAAATGAAATGGGTGAAATGTTAAGATTCAATGATTAAGATGGAGGGTCTATTATGACAATTAAGATAGTCATCAATTGGATTACAGTCAGAAGTCAGTTCAGGCATCCTCTCCACTACTGCTTACAGTCTTACCTGGGGTCATCCTGGTGAACTCTTGGAAATTTCCCTAGTACCAGGTTTCACACTAACCCTGTAATGGCTCCCTCTTTCAAAATATATTTTTCCTTTTCCCCCCTTTCTGTCCTTCCCCCACTCAACCATCCTGTTCCCTCATGTTTTCCTCTCCCTCACCTTCTCTCCTCTCCTTCCCCTTTGCCCTTCTCCCTCCTCCCATGGATCCAATTTACTCAAGAGATCTTATCTGTTTTCCCTTTCCATCGGATACATATATGTTTCTCTTATGGTCCCCCTTGTTACCTAGCTTCTCTGGGGTTGTAGACTGTAGGCTGATTATCCTTTGCTTTATGTCTGATATCCACTTATGTGTGGGTATGTACTGTGTTTGTTTTTCTGGGTCTGGGTTACCTCACTCAGGATGTTATCTTGGGGAAACCCACAGAAACAGTTTACCCAAGTTATGGGAGCTCATTGACCCTGGACTAACAGCTGAGAATCCTGCATAGGACCAAACTGGGCCCTCTGAATATAGGTGACAGTTGTTTGGGTTAAGAACTTTATAGGATCACTGGCAGTGGGATCAGGATTTATCCCTATATATGAACTGGATTTTGGAGTCCATTCCCTATGGAGGGATATCTTGCTCAGTCTAGACACAGGGGGAAAGGCTTGGTTTCCTCAAAGGTGATGTGACAGACTTGGTTGACTTCCCTGCCATGGGAGGCCTTATCTTCTCTGAGAAATGAATGGGAGCCTGGGGAGAAGGTGGGAAATGTGAAGGAGGGAGAGAGGGGTTACTGGAATTGGTAAGTAAAATAAAAAAAGATTGTATTTAAAAATAAAAAAATCAATCTTCAGATTATCAAAGCTTTCCAGTGAGTACATAGATCCATCCATAATCACATTCCATTATACATATGTGGACTGTAATTTACATCTTTGATTTTTTATAAGCTACAGATAAAGCATTCTTGCTAAGTATGAAGTTAAAATTGTGGTAACAATAAAAAATGTGGTTAAGGAGGAGTTGAACTACAGTGATTTTTCTTCATTTTGGGGGTATATGTTGTGATATATTACATAAGAATAAACTCACAAGCTATATTGTCTTTTTGTTGGCTGCATTTTGCCAGGTAGTCTTGATTTTTCCTTCCAGAACAGTGACAAAACTGTATCTTTTATTTCAAATGTAATTACTAGTATTAATTCAGATCATAATACATAATACAGTTACATATCCCTCTATGTGTTATATATGACATGCAAATAAAATATATACTAATGATAAAGAGATTTTTTTGTTTCCTGGTTCCTTGATGCACATACTGGGAGACCAGATGGCAGGTAAAAGGACTTTACCATTGCAGTGATAGTTATCTTCTACTTTCTAGTGTCTATGTAAGGGGATGCACTTTTCTTGGTTTATTATGACTCATAACTTCTTGATTCTGTTTTGAAATGTTATTTGAATATTCTCATGTGCTTTTATATTACACACCAACTGTGAAAAAATTATAGGAGGTACTTTTTCCATTTTTGGAATGGGTTATCTATCAGTCTGCAGTTCTTGTGTTGTAGTGGATAGGTGGTGATGTCTATTTGTGCAATTAGATGCAGAAGCATCCCCCCTCTGTATTTTCACCCAAAGTGTAGACAAATGCTACCTGTCAAAGGGTGTCACCTGGGGAAAGGCACAGACTGTAAGTCAGTGTTTTACAAAATAAGGAGTAACTTAGAGAAGAACACAACTTGATCTTGACAAACACCAACAATAATGACAAGTAAATTAGTTCTAACAGCTCCAAAGTTACAAGTCCGTGTTCTGTGCATTCACTGAAATTGTACACTGTGTCTCCAATTGTATAAAACTACACTATGTTGATCCAAACATTAAAATAACAAAAGACTGAATTTCTAGCTACTTTTATTTTTTACCATGATACATTGAATAATACACAGAACTAGCATAGATTTATAAAATTAAAATAATGAAGAATATTTTAAATTGAGAATATATGTGCAGTAACTATTTTCACATTCATAATTGAGTGAAAATTTTTAGAAATAAAGATTTGTTAATATAACAGTGTATCCTGTATTTTGATGGTCACTTTGACAAGTAATAATGGTTGTGATGTTTCCTCGCAAGACTCTCTGTGTGCAAGGAACAGATTTCTAGCTATGAGAAAATCATATCCATCCTATTTACTCTCTACTAGGTCAAATTTATTTCATATGACTGTCCAGACAGCACTAAAAGATCCTAGGAATAAAAACTTAAGGAGAAAGCATTAAACAAAATATTACATCAGCCAAGCAGAGCCTTTTTACTCTTTAGCATAAAGCTCTCAACTAAACTGCTATTATTTTTGTTCCTGCATATTTAGAGACCCTGGGTTTCAGAGACTGTATGTTAATTATGAAGACCTAATGAAGGTGTAAGTCACAAACAATGCCACACCAGTTTGGAATTATGATTAAGAGCGTGGTATTTATTTAAAGGGGAAAAAAACTTCAAGATAACCGTCCCAGACAAGAGCCCTCTGTGCAATCAGGGAGGAGTCTAGTCACCTAAGAGGAGCAGGAAGCAAAGAGAGCAAGAAAGGAAGTAGCCACTTTTTTAAAGGGAGAGAGACCACGCCCCAGTGGGCTGGTATCTCAGCGTCTATAGGCTGGAGGAGCAGAAGGACCTCCAGCAACAACCTAAGAAGTAGATGGTAAAGACAAAATTAGTTTTAAAACATAGTGATTAATGCATTTATCCACTCAACAGAAATTTGAATGAGTCCTTCACTAAAGGTCAGAGAGTTTTAGCTTAATTTTAGTCTTTCAAAGTTGCTGGCGATAGGTGTAGATACAAACAAGATATCCTATCCAAGGTGTGGTTACTTGGTGTTTTGGATCTTAAGATGACTCACAGAGGTGGACCCACTCCTTCCTGACCAAAGTTCAGAGAATTCAAGCCAATTCCTGCTCCTTCACTTTAAAACAGGAGGTTTGAGCCAGGTGGTAGTGGTTCATGCCTTTAATTCCAGCACTTGGGAGGAAGGGGCTAGAAGATCTCTGTGAGTTCGAGGCCAACCTGGTCTACAAGTGATAGTTCCAGGACAGGCTCCCAACAACAGAGAAACCCTGTCTCGAAAAACCAAAACAATAAACAAACAAACCAACAAATAAACAAACAATTAAATAAATACAATAGGAAGTTTAATCAAGGGAGTGGCTGTTTACAGGATTATTGGTGTATTCCCTGCACATCCTGTCCAAAACATTAGAATAATTAACTCAAGAAATAGTGGCCTGATGTCTCCAGTATTCAAGAAAGTTACTGTTCTGGTTGTCCTTTGTATCATGTTAAAGCAGTCTTTTGCCTCCTCCTTTTTTGGCATTGTTGTATTTAAACCTATAGAAAGTAAACGCAGGTGGGTACTAAGTGGCCTAACCAGTACTATCCCATGGCTCTGTATTTCTTTAATTTCTTTGTTCCTCCTACCTAACATTTTTATTCTACACGTCCCTACTCTGGAACGTACGGATTTAGAGTGGCTGTACCACAACAAATGTCACTCCAACGTGTGGTTTATGACAGAGCAGTATTGAATCCTACTTAACTTTTCAGTAGATTCAGACTCCTGTGTTGAAATGGAATTACAAAAATAATTGTTTATCTAAATGATAGCCACATGTATAATCATAATCATAATAAAAACTTATGTGCTATCCCTGTTTGATTTTTTCTCTATACCTTGAAGTTAGTGAAAAATCTTGTGCTTGCCCCTTTTGCTGACAATTGAGATTATTAATGCAGACAGTCATTGCCTTTAAGAAGCTGTGATTTTGAAGCAGAGACACAGAACACAAAAGCTGCCTCCATCATGTTACTCAAGAAAGGTGTTTTCCACTGTGTGTCAGATAAATAGACACATGTTTTCTGACTTCTATCTTGATCTTTAACTACAGCTTGCAGTGTTACACATCCACTGGAGCATATCTGAGATATACACAACATATTCTAATCATGATTCCCCCTCCGCCATCTCCTTCCAGATCCATTCCACTTCCACACCCTTTTTTCATCTCCTTCTTTAGACTCAAACAGGCCAACAAGAGAAACAAAACAAACAAGCCATAATTTGAGAAAGACACAAGAGTACACATCCATAAAAACACAATATTGGAAACAATAATATATTGGCAAAAGGCTATGAGATGAAAAATAAATAACTAAGCAAAGAAATATGAGAGAAATAATTTACAAAACATCATTGGCTTTGTTTTGTGTAGGCATCTATTGCTGGGCTTGGGATGCCTTAATTGTGATTAGTATTCCTTGTGAAACTCCATTGGAGATAATCTATTGTTTCTTCTCTATATTATTTTGGGTTTATAATTATTAGAAATTCCAGAGATAGCAAAGCATTATTTCAGTGTTCTTGTTACGCATCTCCTATTACTCACTAATTCCTTTGTAAGCCTGTCCTGATGGGATGCCTTAACTGCTCATCACATCCTGACTTGTTCACCTTCATAACGAAAGTGAAATATATTAAACAGCACCCACCACATGTGTATGGCCTATCCTGTGGTTTTGAATCTTATAACCTAGGCATCTCTGAATTTTGCTTCTTTCACATCCACTATGTGGAAAGCACCTCATGAACCACTACTCAAAACTGTTTCATGCCAGTTTGGATTTCCTAGGAATCAGAATTTGCAACAAAACTTAATGTGCAGATATTGGATAGAAATAGCTCACTTGTGCAACTTCTCTGAAGTAAAAGAAGCAATTGAATTCAGTCAAGGAGAAATTGGAATGGAGTTAATGTCCTGTTAAAATTTTCAGTCATCCCAGAGAGAACTAGGTCAACCTACACGGACCCTTGTTTAGGCAAGAGGAAAAGGAAAACAAATGTTTCTGTCTATCAGACACAAACTATAGGTTTTGATAAGAAGGGTTCTGGCCTTGAGAAAATTTGCCACATACATCCCAGGAAGCCATGCAGGAAGACAGGGGCTGGGTGTTTTATTAACAGTGTGCCTAGCAGCTAAGAAAATAGGTTTCTCTCCTTTTTATTTTCCATTTTGATGGGACACTGGGGAAAAGCATGGCAATGTCAAATTTTATTCCTCCTTTATACTATTCACCCCCATACTTATTCTTGATATAAATCTCAGAAGCAGCAACTTTTAGAAATAAACAGGTAAATGTAGTACAAAGATAAAAACAAACAACATAGAGGTTTAGAGAGATAGTTCAGTGGTTAAGGAAACTTGTTCTGTATTCCCTGAGTTTGATTACCAGCATCTTGATCAGACAGTTACCTATCCACTGTAATTATGACCCTAGGAGTTTTATGCTTCTTCTGACTTCACCAGGCACCCACACATATATGTCACATGGGCATGCATACACTCGCACAATTTTAAATCTCAAAAAATAGTATAAAATGTATGTTGTCTTACCATACATCTACTTTAGAGGAAAAATAATCTATATGACTTTTTATAACATAGTACTTATAGAATATTATTTGATTCCTTTGATCAGACATTAATAATGCACTTGTTTTGTCTTTTATCCTGAAGATCTTTTTCATTATGTAATTCTGTGTTACATAAAGATTATGTTTGAGTAAAAATCATTGCATATGTTTTCTAAAGAGATTTACTATGTGTAAGGATTAGTTTAACTATTTTAAATGCACAAAGTACATCATTGTATTTATATCATTTTGATTTATACATCTAATTAAATTATAAATTCTATTTTAAAAGCCACATTTTATCTTTAAAAATCCAGAATTAGTGCTAAATTTCTAAACAACGAAGTTTTCATATTCTTAAAATTTCTTCCCTGTCATTCAAAGAATGGCAAAAAGCCTTCGTCTAAATTGCCTAATTGGTGTTATTTATAGAACTTATTATGAAATTATATAATTTTCTCCCTGGACATTTGTTATGCATAGTACTCTAGCAAATGACCTGCCAGAATACTGCACATGTACTTTTTAAAATGCATTTTACAAATCATCACTGATCTGAATTACTTTGAAATCATGCAAGAAAACCAAACTGTATGAAAAATGTCAACCATATTCACTTTAAATCTAAAAGGGACAAAAGTTTTGCTTTTTTCATGTTTTCTCCTTTTTATCTTCCTTTTCCCTTTTATATTCAAAGTACAATTTTGTGTCAAAATCTAGTATATAATTAAATAAACATCAACTATAGACTATCATGCTTAGAAAAAGCAAAGCAAAACCTTTCTTCCTTTTGCATTGCCTTCATAGCCTTTCCAAACAGTTACGGCAATTTGGGCAGAAGTATAGCTTGAATATCCTTTCTAGAAAGTACAATTGGTAAACATTATTAACCCTCTGCTTTCCCCAAACTGTGCTGCCAGTGTTGTAGACCACAAGTACTATGAATATATGCAAATGATTACCTGGACCTCTCAAGAAGGTTCAAAATGCCCAACAGAGAATAGACCTGGGATAATCCCATCCTGAGATTAATTCTCAGTAGGAACTGGAGATAGAGTTCCCAGAACTCACTGGGGCTGAGTTCAAATGAAAACATGAATCACAGGGAAATGTTTGGAGTTAATCTGTGAGCAGTGCTGCCCACAATTCCAGAAATACCAAGTGTAAATCTAACTATGTTAATAATAATTACTATGTTAATAGAGTTAATGGCAAGAGACACAGGGTGGTGAAATTTAAATTAGTATTATGTCCCAAAGCCTCCTGAGCCTTGAAGACCCAAATTTGTGTTCAGAAGGTCATGGAGGCAAAGATTGCTCTTTAGTTTGAAGATGTAATAGTGTTATGTTCGCTTGGGTTTGGATCTTTTCTAAGATTCTCATGTCTTTTTGTGGCTTATTGTTCCTTTCGTATGTGTCTAACATCACAGATGAATAGTTGGAAACAAATACTCGTGATGAACTGTCTCTGAATGGTATCCGTCTCTAACTCAGAGATTTGAGTGAATGACAACATGAGTGAAAATCCCTCTGACTGATGGAATGGAAGAAGTGGATCCTATTTATGAGAAAATTAAGTGTGGAACTATGATTAGTATATCTCCTAAATTTCAATTTCAAACCTGATCTGTGTTTTGGCATCAATGGTGAAGTATGAATTTATTAAGTCTTGAAAGCAGATTTCTCTGAACTGATTGGTACCTGATAAAATGAATGGAGGCAACCACAGCAGGTCCTTTATTCACCTCTGCTTGTCTGTCGTGTGAAGGTAGAGCATTGCTCCCACTTCCTCTCTATCGCTTCTAGCATTGCAGGAACCTAGACCATGTCACCCAGAAGGACAAAGTATCCCTCAGACACTAAATGGGCCTGATTATTTTCTTTTTACCTAGGACTATATGGACACCTGTAAGGCACCCCAGAATCACTTTGAACTCTAGCTTCTGGAGATCTGGAATCTTCTCTAGGGGTATCCCCACACATGGGCCATAGTTTCATATAGATGTGCAGAAACATTTAAAAAAATAAGTAAACAAAAGTTCAATCATTGAGAAAAAGTAGGAATAATTTGGTTTGGAAAATTTGGGAAGTGTTTTTTTTTCATCTGCATATCTAGAATATAATGGAGACCAATGTTAATAACCCCAAAATATCCTCTGATTATGAGAGAGAAAATAAACTTGTAGCAAAAAGGCACATGGAAAAACACTTATTAGGAATAAAAATAAGATGCTATTTAAATGGAATAATGCAGTAATAGGTTAAGATGATCACTATAAGAATTAAATATTTATTTTACTTTACTAAAATTATTTTTTAAAAAACTGTACAACATAGGAATATTTTTAGCAAATTGACCGCTGAAATTGCAAACACTTTCTTAAAATATATTTTTTCTGTTTAGGATTTCATGCATGCACTTGCTTCATTAATGCAGGAATACTGATATATTTGAGACTGCTTTTGCAAATTGGAAAAAAATGGACTGATTAAAGATTACTGGTAATATAGTTTTTGTTCTGCCCTTGAGAGATCTTGGATTTATGTCTCCTAAGATTGCTGTCACACACCTTGTAAGTAATCAGCAAACCTTGAACCATAAATACAGAAATATATTTGCAAGTGGTAGAAACAAAATTATAGGCATATTTATTCTTCTTATATTTTTGACAACAGCATAAATCACCACTAGTGATTAGTTTGTGAGTTTTGGTGGCTAATAGATATGCAGTCAGCTTCTGATTATATTCAATAATAGATGGAAGTAAAGATATAAACCATTTAGAGGAATAGATCATAGGAACAATTTTTCCAAGGTTTCTATTCATATATATTTGTTTCAATGTATTTATTAGTAATATAATGTTAACTATAGAAATACTAGTATTACTCATATAGTAGCAATAAATATATTAGCATGATCTATAAACCATACTTTATTATTATAATTAATTAATTTTAACAATTTTATAATTTACATAGTATAGTAAATAATATCAGATAGCAAATCACATATGCCACATTTTAGTAAAATTAAATATTTTGTTTGTTATCTATTTATTAGTTTATATTATTAAGACAACACTGTTATCATTTACATTTCTCTGATAATTAGTAGTGTATTGACTAAAGTACATATAGACCTCCATAAGTATTTCTTGTATGCTTTAAAGAAATAGTAAATACATTAATCAATAAATTTTGAGAAACTTCTGACATTATTGCAAAAAACAAGCAAAAGAAAGCTCCACAGGACAATGAACAACAATATGTAATCATACGCTAGAACCTAGGTTCATGTAAAATGCCAGAAAATATAGTATTAACTTAATTAGGATAGTACAAGTAAGGTTCTTGGAAGAGATGGGATATAAATGCAAGTTTGAACCTGCTTTGGGTGTGAAAGTGTGTCAACAAAGAAAGGGAACAATGCTGACGCATACATTAGGTAGAAAATGTTAGATGACTAAAGAATGGAAGAAACATAGCTCATATGCAAAAGATGGAGACTGAAGAAATGTGCTCACAGGCTTTTTTGTTATATTATATATATTCTTATAAAATTCGATAGTTTTATTATCAGGAATGTAAGGAACTAAATATACTACTTAGTTAAGAACATGTGACCTGTTTCTTTTGTACATTTCAAAAATTCTTCCCATGTTTCTTTTTAATAAATTTTTAATATACTTATGAACCCAGGAGGTACAGAAGTGCTAATAATTTCTAAAAATGCAGTAATGATTCTCTATTTTTAAGGATTTTTTTTGTTTAAATGTGTCTCATGTTCTCTTGTTGTTTTAAAAAAATAAAGATAAAATATAAAGTAAGTTGTACTTTATTTCAGAAGAGTACACAAGTGCATAAAAATGTATTTTTTATATCTTTATCTTAGTTAACTGTGTAAAAGTTTAAACTGGTAGGGATTTTGTTTTTTATTTCTTTATAATACAAATGAACTTACTATGAATAAATCTGATCATTTGTCATGTCATTTTATGTTCTGAAAATAAATTATTCTCTCATACATAAAATACATCCTGACCACAGTTTCCTCTTCTTCATAAAAACTCTTCAACTGCCTAAACTCCCCTCTTTCCCAGATCCACTCTTCTCCTCTCTTCCTTCAGAAAACAACATCATCATCATCAACAACAACAACAAACAAACAAGAGAAAATCAGATACAATAAGTCAAGGAAAAAGCCCTCAAACTTTTGGGACAAGGCAACCAAATGAAAGGAAAAGAGTCCAAGGTCCAAGAGCAGTCATACAGTCTAAGACACACCTGCTCCCACTTTTACAAATACCATTAAAACAAAACAAAACAAAACAAAACAAAACAAGCTAACAGTCACAACATACTCGCAGAGAACCTGGTGCAGACCATGTAGGTCTTGTACTTGTTGCTTCATTCTCTGAGATCCCCTGTGAGTCCTGCTTGGTTTAAGTGGGCCATGTTCTTCATCCCCTCTGACTGATCTCCCAGGGAGAGGCCCGATGGAGACCTCCATTTTAGAATTTCTCTGAGTATCATATCTGTCTGAGAGTCTCTTTATCCACTCCTATCTGCTGTCAGAGGAAATGCTCTCTGATGATGACTAGAAAAGGCATAGAAATTAATTCATTGATCTTTTCCTTTCCTTCCTCTCCTTTCTCCCTCTCCCTTCCTTCCCTTTTTCCCTCCTCCTCTTTTTCCTCCTTACATTCTCCCTCCCTCCCTCCCTCCCTCCCTCCCTCCCTCCCTCCCTCCCTCCCTCCTTCCTTCCTTCCTCCCTTTCTCTTCCTCCTCATTTTTCTTCTTACGAACGGGAGTTTTTGGTTCCACCATAGGTTCTGGGCTATCGAGTTGCTGGTTCCTTGCTATCCAAGCAGTGTTGGGCACGCACTTCTACTCAAGAGAGTAGACCCCAGAATAAAAGAGACATTGGTTGACCTCTCCCATAAGTTCTGGGCACCATAGTCCTAGCATATCTCACAGGCAGCTCAGATTGTAGGTCAAAGATTTTGTGGTTGCTAACATACACCATTACTATATATTTTGAATTCGTAAAAATATTGTTTAATATTTATTTAATCCTGCACAGTTTTTTTAATTGTTTTTGTTTGATTTGTTGTTAACAGTGTGAGCCTCCATGTGGATTTGTGCACAAGAGTGAGGTTTTTAATTTTCCTCTGAAACTCGAGTTAGAGATGGTTGTGAAGCACTTGGCATGATTGCTGGAAATGAACTCATGTCCTCTAGAACAGTAGAATGAAAGAAGATGAGAAGGTCAAATCATGCTCAACCACCATGGTCAGTTCAAGGGCAGCCTAAACTGTTTGAGATGGTATTTCAAAGCATTATTACAAATAACTACAAGAAAATCAGCGTGCAATTCTCCCTTCATAAAATTAGAAAGTGTTCTAGGAAAGTCAAGTTGAAAAGAATTGAAGGACAGCCACAAACCATATAAAAAGTTTATAAAATGCATATCTGAAAAAAATTATCTTAAGTAGAAATTGCATTCTTAAAACACAACATAAATCTTTCTTTCTTTCTTTCTTTCTTTCTTTCTTTCTTTCTTTCTTTCTTTCTTTCTTTCTTTCTTTCATAAGACAGGGTGTCTCTATGTAGTCCTGGCTACCCTGGAATGTAGATCAGGCTGGCCTTGGACTCACAGAGATCCTCCTGTCTCTGCCTCCTAAGTGCTGGGATAGTGCATGCACCTCCACCCGCATCTATATATGTATTTTAATACCTGTACAAGCAAAATAAAACGAGACTTTTGTCTTAAAAAAAACACAACATAAAATAACCACAATTAACACATTTGTAAAAAAAAAAAAAAGACATGGTGCTACTGCTCTGTGTCACCAGCTCTGAAGGACTGAAGACAGGTTCGTACAGGCATCTTCCGAGTCAGCCACTCTATTAGAGATGGAAAGCTCCATTTCAATAAGATATCTCAAAACTATGGTGAGAGTAATAGAGGAAGACACTTAATATGGACCTCTGACCTCCCTATGCACATGCATAGGCATACATATACACAAACACGTATAAACAACGAACATATATTTCTAATAAAACGATATTGTAATAACAAAGTTAACTAAGCAACATGACTGAAAAGATTTTGTATTTTATAAAGATTTGTATTTTATAAAGATTGCATCCTTACAGAAATTTAAATCAAAACCATAATGAAATACTCCTACAGACATATTTAAATGGCTAAGTTCTGAAATAACCAACTTCAAAGTTTTCTATTGGCAAGATCAAGCAACATGATTTCTTGTTTATTGCTGGTGGAAATACAATATGGTACAGCCACTTGGGAAAACAGTTTGGCAGTTTTTCTCAAAAGTAAATATTGCATTAAAATCAAATATAGATAATATGCTTCTAAGTATTTAAACAAATGAATGTGAAATGTATGTCCACCCATAACGAGTACTCAAATATTTATACCACAGTGATTCAAACTGCTAAAACTTAAAAACAACAACAATGTTCTTCTTGAAAAGAATGAATAAACTGGTGCGATGGTTAGTTGTATATGCAAATTTACCATTTTGGCTAAAAGTAAAACTTAAATTGATCAACTCTAAATAAATAACAATATTTGTTGTTCTGCAAAGGGGTCTCACCATATCAGTTGGGACTCTTGGCCTCTAGGCAGAGACACCTCTACAACATGCCTGGCCTCAGTGGTTTTTCTTAGCTCTGAAGGAAGATTCCACAACTCCTTTCTTGTATCCATGACTCTAAAGCCAAAAGTACAAGTCTAACGCTGCCAAGTTCTGCTGCTTGCTGATGTTGGAAATTGATACTTTTATTCAAATACATTTTCATCCAATTTCTCTTCTGCATGGTTGCCTTCCCTACTTAAACTTTTCTTTAATTCCTTTTATAAAAGTTGAGCTGGGTTGGGTCGTGCCCCGAAGTCACCCCTCCCTTTATTTCCTTTAGCCTCAGGTTTTTCTTTACACTTTTTATATCCTTGAGCATTAGACTTTGCTCTATTACACCTGCCAGGATTCATTGTCTCCTCAACTGTACCTTCTGTAGCCTTTCTCAGCTTGCTCCTTTCATTAGAGATCTGCATCAGAAGCCCCACTAATAACCATAGGGCAGATTTAATACCAGGCTGGCCTGAAATCTCCCCTGCAGATGACATTAATTCAACACTCTTCAGTTTAGTCCCTGACAGAGTTTTTTTTGACAAGAACAACAACAACAAACAATAACAAAACAACAAGAAAAAACCGTCACATTCTTTGACAAAATATCACAAAAATGGTCTCCTTTCTGAAACTTCTTGAGCTGAGCCCCCTCTGTTCAAATCACCATTTGCACTACTGTCTTCTATCCATGCTTCTACTAGGATGGCCCACTAAGTCCTGCTTATAGTGTCTATTCTTTTTTCCAGACCAAAGTCCCAAAGTTTCCATATTACTCTAAACAAAACCTTGGCCATGTGTATCACAGCAATACCCTCGATCTGGTCACAACTTCTATACTGAAGGAGTGCCTCTGGGAAAGCTGATAAGTACATTCAGCAAAGAAGCAGAAAGCAACATCAACACACAAAAATCTGTAGCTTTCATTTATATACGTGACAAATAGACAAAGAAAGGAATCAAGGTAATGACACCTTTCACAAATAGCTACAAAAACATAAAACATCTTGGGGTAACTTTAACCAAACCACTGGAAGAACTGTATGATAAAACCTCTAAAACATTAAAGAAAGAAATTGAAAAAAAAAAGAAAGAAATTGAAGAAAATATCCAAAGATGTAAATATCTCCCATGTTCATGAATCAGTAGGCTTATTATAGTGTAAATGGCCATCCCATCAAAGATGAGTTACAGATGCATCCAATCCCTGTCAAGATCCTGAGACTATTCTTCATAGATCTTGAAAGGGCAATTTTCAGCTTCTTCTGGAATGGAAAAAGAAAGAAAATAAAATAGCTAAAATTATCCTGAAAAATAAAAGGACTGCTTAAGGTATAACCATCCTTGTGTCAAGTTGTTTACAACATGTTATTGGCCAAAAAATGACATGTTACTATATTTGTGGTAGAACTGTACTGAAGTCTCTCACTATCACTTGTGTATGTGTGTATATGTGTATGTTTTGTGTGTGAGAGAGTGTGTGTGTGAGTATATGTGTATGTGTGTGTATGTATGTTTGTGTTTGTGTGAGTATGTGTATGCATGCACATATAGATACTTTCCTGTATCCTAATAAGCCTTTCTTGCACAAGCAGAGACCCTGGAGTTGTTAATAGATACTTAGTGTCAGCATAAGAGGATAATAATTCTGGCTATGACAACTTAACTTAATCACAAATTTCAGTCGAAGATACTGCTAGATTTTGAGTGTCTTTAAGCACTTTTATCTAGATTTAGGAGCTTTTACTTTTTTCTAAAGTTATATTTATGATATAAGCTCATAAGAAATTCTCCCCTATTTAAACATTTTATTTTTTTCACAAAAACACTCTAATCAGGCCACATAGAGATAATGACAGTGCCTGGCCTTTGAATTAGCCTTTCTGTTAAACACCCAGAGGAGATATTGATTAATTAATCTGTCTTCTTTCCTATTTAACAGCATTATCCATACCAAAAAGGAGTCCTGTCAGAAGGAATAGATACAATATATATGAACATAGAGCCACTTTGGAGATATTTTTCTCTTTGCTTAGAAATATCCATAACAATTTTTCTCTGTTATCAACATAAAACAGTATGTGTCTCTATGAAAAAAAGAAATCTTGAAGCCCCAAGGCATTGAGACATGGCTGTCTGTAAGCCTAGAATTTTGGAAGTGAAAGAACAACGTCATCTTTGGCTACAAAGAATGTTCTAGGCTAGCATGAGTGGCTTGAGACCATGCTTCACAAAAATGTGAGTTGAGTAGAGATTAAATGAGAGCGAGCAAGCGAGCAAGCGAGAGAGAGAGAGCTCACGGGAATAGTTGAAATCTTTGCAGAGACATCTATTTGATGGAAAATATTTCAGGTTACTTATCTATGACAGATGTAGTATCCTGACCAGGATGAGTCCTAGAATATGTACAGTCATGCTCTTCTGATTCAGTCCCCTTCCCTCAGGAATTTCCTAAGGCTCATCACAGACCACAGTATTCTCCAGGTAAATGGGAACTGCTGGCAAGTATGAGCTGCTTGAGATTGTGACTTCATACAGCTGTGTGATTTGCTCATCTAATGGATTGGATAGAAGAAATTCAGGGTGCTTGGGGTTCACTTTTTTCATAATAATGAAGTCATTACCTAGAAACAAGATGGTTATGTTTTTTAGGTGAGATTAATGAGGTACACGAAAAATCATATAAAGGATAACACATGTTTATTGGGGAAAACTCACAAGGGAAAGCCGCTGCATTCCTCTTCTCTGTGGGCACTGGGAACTCTGAACAGAATACAGAACACTTCCAAGAGGGTGAGCACACCTTTTATTTGCTTTTATAGTAACTCAGTTCACACCCTAATGGTTATTGGCTGAATGAATTTCCACGACAATGTTTCACTCTGCAAGGCATCTCTATACACTCTGCACTAAATATGCTGTTGATTTGTTTGTTGGGTGGTTAGATTCATTTTGCCCACTTTGTATTTTTCCTTTCTTTTCAAGCTCTGACAGCATTCTAAAACATAAGCACATGATTGTATAGCATAGAAAGGTTGCATTAGCTTTTCCTGTAAGTGTGAGCGTTCTGGAAAAAGACTAGTTCACTAAAGTCACTCAATAGCTAGAAATTCAAATGTTATATAAGTTAAAATTATAGCCAAAAATTATTTTCCAACTGAATAAAATTTAAACTCGAATTTTGAATAAACTTAGAACAATGTCAACATAAACCATAAGATTGTTATTGTTTTCAAATCTCTCAACAATAAAACCTCTGTAAATAGCATCTTCACAAAAGGTAAGCTAAAATAAAACAGTTTTTAAAAAGAGAAAATGGCAGGTGTGTTCCTTTATAATGCTTAATAAAATGTTGTCCGTTCAAATAAATATAAATTTCTCTAGAGAAACTATGGGATATTTTTTGGGACAGTCTCTTTACATAGCCATAGCTATCCTGGAATTCTTTTTATTGACCAGTCTGTCCTCAAATTCAACTAGATGTAGCTGCTTCTGCCTCCGGAGTGATGAAGTTGAAGAAATGCACCACTACATCTGACTTGAAAACTAAAATTTTTAAGTTCTAACAAAAACGTTACAATAGTTTTGATCATCTGAATACAGTATGATGGTTTTATAATTGTTACAGCTATTTCATATCTGGAGTAAAATCAGAAATCTGAAGTACAGATTCCTTAAAAAATGGATTGCAGATTAGGATAAAGAAAGGGATCTAGGAAAGCAAGATTTTCTTTGAATGCCCAAAGGAAATATTTGAAAAAGGGCCCTAATTACTGTTTCACAAGGAACACGTTCTTTCATTTTTGTATTAGTGGAAGTGAACTGCAGCAAAAGCACACTCAGGAAATATATTTTTGTATGTATGCAACCTCATGTACTGAATCATATGGCCCAAAGAATATGGGAAAGTCAAAAATTCTTTTAAACTAAGTTTGGCATGAGGCCATATCAACTTTTCAGTATGAGAGTGTTTTACAACACAATAAACAAAAAATTTTAAGAAAAAAAAGGGCTAGACAACCAGAAAATAAACAACATGAAATATATTCATGAAACAATACAAAGCAAAGGACAATGTAAAGCAAAAATATCAGCTTATTAATATCATTAATTATCAAATCCATTACTAAATCTAAGTTAATAGAATAATTGCTAATAATATTTTGAGTATTAGAACAGTTCTCTTCTATACTGTCATAAATATGCCTAGAAAAATATAAAATATAAAAAGTATAGACAATGAGGCAATAGACTAACAATAGGAATAAGTTATATAGGAGTAGATTTATTATATGCACTAATTTTGTTAGAAAACTATTTGAAACTACTTTTCTTTGTAAACACACTGCATCCGAATTAGGAAATGAATCTGTCAAATAATTTACTTTCAACAAGGCTTATTCTTAGGAATTACATTGAAACCACGCACCTTGCGGCTTTGAAAATATATTCTCCCAACTTTCTTAGTCTTCAATAGTTGTCATTGTCCACTAACATGTGAGCATGGAACTGTCTTTAGGAAGGAAATTACTCAGTTTTCACTCATAGTTTATATAATTTACAAATTGAAAGATTCACAGCCACTTAAATATGTCATTCCACTATGTGACACATTATATTAGTGATTCAAATTTTATTAAGGGACTTTTCTGTATATATATATATATATATATATATATATATATATATATGTGTGTGTGTATGTACGTATATATATATAAACACACACATTAAAGGAAATCTTGCTTTCATATATATGTATATGAATGTATGTATATATTATACATGCTGCATGCATTTATTATTCCATAATGTTGCAGATGATGTCTTATGCACATATGCTTTTGGATATGTTGCCATAAAATATAAGTGTGAAAATCTTATCATCGGCAATACTTACACTGACTTGTAATCCTCACAGAGACTCTTTACCATATGTAGTTTTCCTTCATCTGTGAAAAATGTCATATGGCAATTTTTTTCACTGAAACAAAATCAAAACTTGTATACTTGAATTTGTTAGTTTTAAAATATGAACTCTTTAAATATCAAAAAACTCCTAAAATTTCATTTGCTTAATTACTAAGGGAATTTAGGTGCATCTAGTTTTTATAGTTTAAATATGTAACTAGGAATAGTTAATTTGGTAAGTACTTGGGAAGTAACAATTGGAAAACAGTGTCATTGATGAATTTCTTTACCTTTTTTTTAAATCATAGATCAAATGTATTGCAAAGTTAAAGAGCGTGAAAACTGCTAGTGAGTTAGTTTCATTGGATTGAAGTGATTTAAGAAAAGCATAATGTTAGCAACAACCACTACTGACTTTAGTATTCATTTCATGCATGGAGTGGATTTAACCTTAAATCCTTACAGTGTCATACAAATCTTAGTGAAATCTCAGGTTTGTGTTACTTACAATCATAATATATATTATGTGTGTGTATGATCATTATATATATATATATGAAGCAAATAACTTTAGTATCAATTGTGTTCAATATTTTATAAGTAACTAAGCAGAAAATTTTCTAGGAGTATTTATAAAAAGATAATTAAATATTTTAAGTTGTTTATAAATAAGGAACAAGCTAGGTTCTATTAACTGAAATTTTTTCTGAAGACCATCTTTAATATCCCATGTAGAAAATGGCATTAGGGGCTGGAGAGATGGCTCAGTGGTTAAGAGCATTGCCTGCTCTTCCAAAGGTCCTGAGTTCAATTCCCAGCAACCACATGGTGGCTCACAACCATCTGTAATGGGGTCTGGTGCCCTCTTCTGGCCTGTAGGCATACACACAGGCAGAATATTGTATAATAAATAAATAAATAAATAAATAAATATAAATAAATAAATAAAAAAATGGCATTAAATCCCTGTAAGAGTTGGGTGGTCCTGGCACATTAAAGAACCTCAGGGCTTGGGAAGCAGAGGCAGATGGTCCTCTGTGAGTTCAAGGCCATCCAGTCCTATAGAGCTATTTCTAGAACTGCTAAAGCTATGATAAAGAGAAACCCTGTATCAAAAATCCAAAAAAAAGCAAAATCACTGTAAGAAATTATCTTTTGTGTCTTGTATATAATGTGTATACGAATGCATATAATTGAAAAAATAATATATAAATATGTCACATTAACACTAACTTTACAACAATGTAAAATAATATGTATGTATACTCATAAATGTAGATATATGTGTGTTTGTATATTCAATTACATAATATATGCAGATTTAATCAAAGTTTATCTAAGAAATTCCTAGAAACAGTCTTCCATAGTGAAGTCATATAAAAAGTAATCTGAAATTTTACCTTATGTTTATAATACTTAATAAATGATTTATTATATATGTATATGTATGCATACATTATATTTTGTGTAGAACTATGATACTTACCCTCCTTAAAAAAAACTTGGTTAGCTGAAGTTTTCACATCTTTCTTCACCTCAGCTTGGTAAACTTTATATTATCACTTATAGGTCAGTTAGACTTTATTTTGTTGTATAAATTTAATAATGTTTGTCAATGTGCATCAGAAGATTATAGACTTTTATGTCCTGCTCATATGAATTATTTTTAAAAGTTCTCGTTATTAAAAACTATGATATATAGGCAAAAAAGCACACAAAAGTGTATCATGTATTCTAATGAGTGCTAAATTGGTAAAAAGTTTAAAGCTACCCAGTTTTCAAGCCAAACTTGAGAAGGAAGATACTTTTTATAACTGATCCCTAGTCCAACGTGGCAGTGACTGTTGAGACTGACTCTATTGTTTGTTATCTAAAGAGAACACTGAAAAGAATTCTGCCTTTTAGTAATATGGTGACCAAATTCTAAGCAGACAATTTCAAACTGTTTTTCTTCAACAGGCTTCATTTAAATCATTAAGATAATTTTTTGTCTTCATTGTCCATCTATTTTACACAATTGTTTCCAGTCCTGTATTGACAAGTTAATACATTTTCTCATTGTAGTTAAAGAGGAAAAATATTAGAAACAGGGGTTGGTTCTAAGAACTAATATTAACTTGGCCAGCTTTAACAAAGATGCTTGAAAACACATCAGTTGAAAATATTTGCATCAGCACAATGTGACTTCAGACATAACTAGCATATTTCATTCTGTCTTGTTTTCCATTGCAACCATGCTGTGAATCAGGCATTGTATATAGTAGAAAAAGTGGGCAGTTTTGAAGAACAACTTGAAGACATATTCTACAGGATTTACCTCTTTACATTAAATCCAAACGATTTCATGCTGGTGCCTTCTGATTAATTCTGTGATACACAGATTGAATTATTCTCAAGTACTGAAATCCTACAAATGAAATCACAAATGATTTCAAGGTGGGGATAGAGACATTGAGGGTGCTTGACATACAGCCATGCAGCTTCTTAGCACATTGAAAGGTTAGGATTGATTAGTTATTAACTGGTAACTTTCAAAAGGGAGGAAGGATATTTTCAAATTGATATGAAGACAAATTTGATTTAAGGAATTGTGATAGTATTAAAGTTTCTTATAGAACAAGTTATTGTTTTTGAAATGCAATGGAGTGCCTAGAGGATAGAGACCAGTACTGTGAAATCCTGTCTTTGGATCTGAGGTTCCCATTGCAATAAGCAGCTATGGCCACCTCCACAAGACATGCCCACAATAAATTAGTAAATAAATGACTTGAAAATAGTAACAGTTATATTAGTTGGGAAGAAGAAAGTTAGCATGAGGAAATGGAAAATGAGCATGTAATTAAGTTTTTATATGATCACAATAAGTTGTACTTATGAATTAAATTAACAGGACCAAAACAAATATATAAATTTGGTGCAATGCAAGAATATTCTTGTGAATACCTCCTGTGCCAAAAAAAAAAAAAAAGAAAAAAAAAAACCCTGACTGTATGGATAACTCAATACATGAATACATGGAAGATATCAATGTATCTTTTATAATTAGTCTGCCACTGTTTTTAGTTCAAATGTCATAGATACAGTCGTTACATTAAAGTAGTTTGATTTTGTTTGTTATATAATCTTGGAGTCTTTATGTAGAAGGCCATGGGGTATACGACAGAGACAACTGGCATTCAACAAACCTTCCCACCAGATGTGTGAGTCCCTGATGTGCAGTCCCACTTGGAAAGGCTGTGGAGTTACTGACTAAAAATAACCAGTTACTGCTGTCTGCAATTTCTCACAAGACTGGCTTCATTTCTTCCCTAAGAACAGTTAGGGTGTGCTCCCATTGTGTATTTATCTCATGTATATATTCCATTTGGACACACACATAGCCGTGAATAGTCAGAAGGTGATTTTCAACTTGTGCAATATTGATGAACAGGAACAATACTAGGTATTTTCATAACTCAGAGTGACATAGGAGAACTCTCAGCTACAAACACAGCCTTTTACACATTTTGCCAAGACCTCAGCAGATTCTAAACAGACTGCCCCTGGAGACCCATATCTTGTTGCCCTTAGAGACAAACACATGGGGTCATTTTTCAGGTGTTGTTTTGCTACTTCAAGGCCAGAATTTAGGCAACTTAAGTATGCACCTTCTCCTCAACTTCAAGGATCAGTCAACTATTTACTTAGTGTCTGGAAACCTTCACCATCTTAGAGCTACGAATAAGGTCACTTACTCATTGGCCAGTTGGTCCAGAGCTTGGCTGGGTGAGGAGAAAGAGAGGAGAGGCAGAAGGCAGAGAGAGAATGAAGAGAGCTGGAGCGCAGAGGGCGGGAATGCAGGGAGGTATAGAGTGAAGGACAGGGCAGCAGTAGAGAGGCAGAGAGAGGAAGGGAATAGAACTAATTAGGGAGAAGCTGCTGAAGAGAGCACTGGGAGGAGAGCAAGAGCGATTTTTTTCAGAGAGGATTTTTTTTTCTAGATGAAACCAAGAGAAAGTTGCCATCAGAAAACACTTGTGTTTCTTTATTTTTCCCCTGAGAAAAAAGGTCTAACTATTATATAGATAAAAACTTTTCCTAAACCTTCTCCACATTCGTGGATTTTCTCACATCCACTGGTGATGACTGCACAACAGTCACTAGAATACTTACTTTGTATTTATAGCACTGAGAGGGCTTTTACATGGAAATGAGAGGGTAAGACTAAATGTCAGATCATGCACATTGATAACATGTACATTAAACTGGATATATTTTGTCAATACCTGAAGTGACTTCAAATATCACCAAGACAATTTTTCAAAGAAAAAGAACAACAACAACAAAAAAAAATAAATCATAAAAATGCCTTAAAGTGAAAAAAGGGAAAAGCAGGGAAAATGTGAAATGGTCTGATGTTGTGGAATAGAATATTTGTTTAAAAAAGATGTGTTTCATTTGTTTATGCATGACTAATAAAATCCCAGGGACAGATATTGGTGTTCATCCTGAAAGATCAAAAAAACAAAGCAACCAGCCACTGGAAAGCTCTTACCTCTACAAAATCTTCAGACTGAAATGCCTCATCCTGCCTTATATTCCTCTCTAGTGCTGGTATTAAAGGTGTGCACTACCACTACCCAATCTCTATGGCTAACTAGTGTATCTGATGGGATTAAAGGTGTGTGCCACAACTGCCTGGTCTGCATGGCTGACTAAAGTAGTTATCCTTGTGGTCTGATCTTCAGTCAAGCTTTATTTATTAAAACACAAATAAAATATCAATGTATTTCCTTTTCATCTAAAATAAAAACAAGGATATAGCTAATATAAGAAAAATATATGCAATAAGTACAATAACTATATATAATATATAGAGGCAATAAATACATCAACGATGTCTGGCCCATTTCTATTTGACAAATTCAGAGAAATATACCATTTCTATCTTATCTTGATGAGTCCAAAGTCTTGTAACTAATTTACTTTCTATCATAACTTGCATTACCATCTCAAATTATTTTTTTGGTATTTCTCCACCTTATACACTTTACACTTCTTTAGTGGTGATACACAGATTACTAGAAATGGGTTAACTTAATATGTAAGAGTTAGCCTATAAGAAGCTAGAGCTAATGGGCCAAGCAGTGACTTAATTTAAAAAAGTGACCAGGAACCAACAAATTTGCGCGCCAACATAGTCAGCCAAATCCACAGCTCCTTTAAGAGAGGTTTCCTGATTCAGAGGTAGCAGGGAAGAAAAAAAAAAAAGCAGCAGTTTTGAAATGCCAGCTTTCTGGGCCATGCTGGTAGTGGGAACTCTGACTCCTTTTTGAGGTTTTGTCTATGGCGCATTTAAGTGGGTTCTTTGAGCAGACTGCTACAACTTGCTTAATGGCAACATAGACCGGCTGTGTGCTAAAATTGGGGCTATGGGCATGGCTCTCAGAGGCAGCAAAGAGCTCCACCATGCTGGAGTTCAGGAACCAACAAGCAACCCCTCGACCAACATTTGTTGACTGACAACTTATCTTCCAGTCACTATTCCACACCTCCTTTTCTGACATCTTCGTGTAGTATTTTCAGTATCCCACTGTCATCTAATTCACACCCAAAAGTCTTAACGAGATTCACTATACAATGATGCAACCAGCAAGCATTGAGGCTGGAGTGACTTAGTTTTTAACTCTTTACTATTTACCCTTTATGTCTAGCACTCTTCTATCTTACAAGGCCTATATATTAGGAGCTTTGATTATTACATTAACCTTATATCAACCCAAACTCTGAATTTCTAAAGGGGAAATAATTTTATGTTTGAGTTATATTAAGTGCCACTTTTCATTATTACTTCTACATATTGGTAATTTTAAAGAGGCTTCTTGCATGAAATTCATTTGTAATTTATCAAAATTCATTATTTTTTCTTCTATTACTTGAAGATAAAAAACCATGCCTTTTTAGACCAGATTATGCTAAATGAATGATTTTTTTCCCCAGGTGCCATTTGCAGTACACTGTCAGAGCATTAGCTATGATAATTCAGTTAAGTTGCAGAGAGGTGCTAGTGGGATTGTTGAGTGGTTAAGGGTTCATGCTCCTCTTGCAGAACGTCCTATTTCTCTTCAGGAGCACTCATGATGGGTGGCTCAGAAATGCTTATAGCTCTAACTGAAGGAGGCTCTGACTCCTCTGATCTCCATGGGCTCCTTCATTCACATGCCCATACCTCAACACACATATTCACATACACATTATTTAAAATAATTGAAATATAAAAATATTCATAAAATTAAGCAAAATTCACCATTTTTATAGTTACTAGTATATGAACTTTTGTAAATTAAATGCAAATAGATGATCTTGTAATGTTCAGTAGACAGAGACTGCTTGTTTGATACTGGCCTCCCAGACCTGAAATAGTCACACAAAAACTATATTAATTAAAACACTACTTGGTCTGTTATTTTAGGCTTCTTATTAATTAACTCTTACATCTTAAATTAACCCATTCCTATTATTTTATATTTCACCACAAGGTTTGTGTTTTCCTGGTAAGTTTCCAGGGCATCTGTCTTCTTTGGCAGCTACATGGCTTCTCCTTGACTCTACCTTCTTTTATCCTCTATCTCTGCTTGGAATTCCCACGTTGCTTTATTTTGCACTGCCATAGGCCCAAGACAGCTTCTTTATTAATCAATGTAAATAAAACTTATTCACAGCATAGAGAGGGGAATCCCACATCAACATTCAATCTGTCCCATAAATTAATGAGTTCATCCTTGAATCTCCACTTATTTTCAGAGCCCACACAACAGCAACCCTGTTTATTTCTCCTGCTTGAACTTCTAATGACGATGCTTCTAATCTGTGTCGTACACCCCACGGTAACAAAGGCTCTGTGTTAAACATAAATTGTGAAACTAGATAATAAAATGGAAATCTCTGAGTACATTTTTTCCCCCAGAAACCACTTACTCTTCATTTTCTAAATGAATAGTAAGGTAGGAGAAACATGGCATCTGCCTGACTGCCTTCTTCCTCCCAGAATTCTGTTCTGTCTTCCCCGCCTACCTATGTTCTGACCTATCAGGTAAAGCAGTTTTCTTTATTAATTAACCAATGAAAGCAACAGATAGAAGACCCACCTACATCACATGATTAAAATTTAAACTTGAAAATTATGAACATATATAAAAATACTTTTCTCACTGTCTATTGTCAGAAAATAAGCAAATGAAAGAAAAACATTAGAATAACTATGTTTTCCATGTGTGTGTGTGTGTTTATGTGTGTGTGTAAGTACACATGTGACAAGGAAGCGTGTGACAGGAAGGAGGAGAATAGAAGAGACTTGCAAATGGAGGGAAAGAAGATGGATTTGAAAGAATGGAGTATGATCAAAGAAGACAGTACACTTGAAAGACATTGTCTGTGAGAAATTCAGTACTATCTACAAGGAGTATATGCCAATAAAACTTTACCACTAGGACTAGAGAGATCAATCACTAACTGCTCTTCCAGAGAACCTGGGTTCAACTACATGACACTCACATGACAGCTCACATCTGTCATTAACTTCAAGATCTGACACCCTCACACAGACATACATGTGTACAAAATGCCAATGCACATAAATAAAAACTACTAAATTATTAAAAATGATTATAAAAATTATAAAAGTATAGGCTATTTAAAAAATATTAAAACTGGCTGGCTCTCTTTATTCACATTTTCTGATTTGCTTGGTCATTTGTGTATTTGTATTTGAGTGTGTGTGTGTGTATGAGTGTGTATAGGTCTGTACAATTTTATATCTCATATATGTTTAGCCATACTTATTTTTTTCTGAAAAATTCTCCTGACTCCAAAGAAAAAATCTTTTGCTGGACCTGTGAGCCATACTAATAATTAAGAGAACAATGTAACCAGCCTCATCATTCCCAGGATTTTCCATAAACCAGCTTTTAAGCCAAATGCATCACTTTAATCTTCAATTAATACTCTTCCACTCCCTGACTGAGAATAATGTATGCTTGCATGTATGTGTTTTGGTAATCATTTCCTAAAAACAGTAACCAGTTTGAAAGCAACTTTAAACAAACAAAAATGTCCCATAAATGCTAGAAGCACCCTTCAGTTATAGGTTAATAACATTTGTTTGTTGTTTGGAGTGCTACTCTGAGTCAGTTATCATCAGTAAAGTAATTTCTTACCTTGTGAAATTCTGTTGAAGATTTTTGTAAAGAATTCCTTTTTTCTTTCCCACACTGTAATTTCTGTGTTTCGTAAATGCAGAGCAGAATTCCCTTCATTGGGACTAGTACAAACTCAGATCAAACACAGCCAGAAACACAGAACATGCACAGGCATGACAGACACACGAGCATAGCACATAGGCAAAGGACAGGCATCAGGCATACAAAAAGATAGGTTACGAAATGGCCAGTAACAATACACCATAGACAGATTGAAGGCATAGAGGAAAGATATGAAGAATCCAAACTTGGGCTCAGTCTTAGTCAAACCAATCGAAGAGGAAGTTTCGTTTACTTTTATTCCTTCATGTGTTAACCAATAAACATATGCTCATGAAGTCATGACCAAAATTAAAACTCAATAGCGGCTCACAACAAATGTACTTACTAGGCTCCCCACCACCACACTTAACACCATTTGTTATTCTTTCTCAGCTCTTCAGTTGCTTTCTAACCTGTAAAATCACAATTTTCCATTTCTAAATATCTTTCTACTTTAAAAAATTATCAGAGAAACCATAATGGAACCAATAAGCTGATGGCCGAGGACTCAACATGAGGTCCTGTTCTCTTCCAATGATTGAATGAAAAGGGAAGGCATCTTGCATAAAAAAATGAAGTAAATGGTCTCAAGATATGTATATCAATTTTCCGTGGTAGGAAAACATTGCTTCGAATGACAAGATGGTAGAATCTCACCATCTGAGATTTGGAATCTCAGCATCTGAGAGCCAAAGGAGAAAAGATTGACACTTTTGAAGCCAGTGGGGCCTATATAATACCCTCTCTCTCTCTCAAAAAAAAAAAAAAAGATCAATATAACAAAAAATAGTGGTTTTGAGACAAAAAAAAAGAATCAACAAGTTATCAAGTTTATGTGTTGTATTAAAATCGTGGATTATTAGAAATCTGCATATTAAACAATAAGTTCTATTTTATCTTGTAACCATGCACTTTGGTAGAGGTTATTTTTTTTTTTAGAAGCAGCTATATGTTTCCATTATCAAAATTATTCATGTAGTTTCACCATATTAGTTAAATTTCTATTTTTCAGGAAAAACAAACTCTGTGTTAGCAAACACCAATGGTTCAGTATTCAGCCTTCAGAGATCCTGACACTGCATATCTTCTGTGAGGCAAATTTTCAAACTTAGATACTTGCGGCCATTAACTGCCACAAAAAAAAAAAAACCATACTTTTGTAATGAATTACACTGCTTATGTGTCTGTTGTGGATCTGGTAATCAGGGTTCCAAAAGTTGGCAACAGCAAAGGGGAACCAAGTGAATTTTCTAATGTGTTTTTAAATGAACGTCATAAAGCAAACCCCATTCCATTAAGTGTTTAAAGAGGGATTCTTGAAATGATATTTTGTTAGAGAAGCCTGGTTCCCGTGTGAGTCCTGTCACTCCACAGTAGGTGAGTTTATTTTCCACGGTGTCTGAGTTTGGGCTATTGAGTTGTTTTCCTTGTCACCTTAGGAAAGCTTGATGGTTGATGGGATCGCTAATAGGATATACAGTCAGTTATGGAGTTCTAAACTAGCTTGGATTAGCTATGACTGAAATCAATTACTACAGCCCACTGGTCCATGGAAATTTGGGAAAGGGGTATTCTCACATCTCTGTTCCCAGTGAACAGCTGTAGTCATTCCCCAAGCAGAGAAAAATATTACCAGTAAAATTGATGCTAATTAGCACCCGCGTTGGCAGTCAGAATACTCAGAACATTGAGAAGAAAATTTGCAAATGAGGCTGGTTAAGGGCAGTAAATTTTGTGCCACTAAAATTAGCCAAGTATAATAAATGACTTTCTTTCAATTTTCTGAAAACCATATTCTTTGCTTAATCAACACATTAATGGAGTTTTGTGATTGATTTTAAGGTTTTGCCTTTCATTTATTATCCAGTGATGTTTATTTCAAAATATTCAAAATCAGCAAACTTGGTGTGTCCATGAGATGTTACAGTTTGTTCAATGTTTTCTATGCTCATATTCTTTAGCAATCAATACTGGCAAGAATTAGCCAATAAAAATTTGTCAAAGTGGCTATTTCTGTTGATTGTGGCTTAACATTTTAGTTTCACATTTTTACTCTTTAGTTTAATACTTTGAGCATAAAATAAACCAGATACTTCTATAAACAAAGGTTCAACTAATTTGCTCCTTAACATTATGAGCAATATCAGTACTTAAATGTAAATGATGCATATTTTTCTCAGTATGAGCTGAGGCCTAAAAACTAGATAAAGACCGCAAAAAGATGTTCATGTTTGCTGCATAAGTTATCAGTTCAGTCCAATTAACACTTTCGTATTATATATCATGGCACCATTTCCCAGGGGGAAGTATTACTCATGGTAAAAATAGCTTGTTTGTTCTAGCAAAATCTATACTGAGGTGGATAGCTTCACTGAAAACCCACTATCTTTCGGAAAAGTCATGCAATTTACCTTCCGCAATTCATAACTGTCATACTAGGGAAGACTAATGTTTAAATTCAATCAAATATTTATGCTATCATTTTTCTTTGAAGATAGAATTGTCAATGAAGTAAGATTGGATTAGGCAGCTGGTGTGACAGGAAGCATTTCATTGATTGTGGTGATGTCCTCTGTTGGCATGTCTGTGCTTTTCTATTAAGTAGCGGCACAGAGGCTAACATGCTGCCACAGAAAAATGAAAGGGTCCAAAGTGGTTGGTAAACTTTCCTGGTAACTTTACTATCACATTTTCAAACAAATAAACTTTCACATCTGAAACTATTTTCACTCATAGCCTGGCCAACAGAATCCTAAGCAATTTTTTTTTTAATCCCTGCACAGAAGACATAAGTGCTTTTCTTAGCAATGCTTAATTATTACTTTTGTAGCAATGTGGACACAAATGAAAAACACCAAAGAAAAGTAAACTGCTTAATAATGATAGCACATGCATCGTAGAAAACTGTACACTAGTAACTGCAATGTATTTTCTGTATTTGTGTTTCCTTAGAAGTCTCATGAAACAAACCAGATTGTGCTATAAATTTAGGCCAAACCAACTGAAGTATATTAGAAAATTTAGATCTAAAATCAAACTTTTCGTTGTGATATGTTGAGTGGTGAGAGTATAAGGTCTTTGAGTTTAATAAGTGGCTATAGTGGATAATTACAGTAAATAAATATACACATTTAATATAGTTGCAATTTGTTTCTTTTTTATATTGAAAGGTGATAGTGTACATTGTTATCACAACAAAAATTTTTTAACCTAGCACACATTCCATTGACCTTTTTATCATTCATCACACATTCTAATAGTATATATTTATATCTTGCTTTAGAAAAAAAAATACAGTTGTCATCTTTGCCAATGCTCCCATTGCAGAAGATACTTTATTTCTGTAGGTTCATTTTATCTTACAATACATCTTATTCTTCTATGATTGCCTAACAATTATTTCACATTTTCCCTACAGTCTATATTTTTGGAGGGCATGAACATATGTCTTAATAGGCTCATTCAACATGAGCTTGGTTGTCAGCTTGTTGATATTGGTAGGGAGTTTGGACATATTAAGGAATGAATATTAGTGGGAAATAATGGTATTATGGGGATTGCTAATTCCAAAAGCAAGTATAGTAGATTCCAAGGATTTGTGGTTACTTGTCATGAGAAGATTCTTCCCTTTTCTCTGTCTGTCTCCATACATAGTTCCACAATGATGGTGTACTGTTTAGATTTTCATCAAGTTGTTACAGAATAGGGTCACTTGACAACACTCAAGTTGGGAACCTCCGTTGCGAAAATGTCCATCAGACTGACCTGTAGGTAAGCTTGTGGTTCATTTTCTTGATGAATGATTAATATTAGAGAGCCCAGGCTACAGTGAGCATTGCTTCCCCAAGCAGGCTGTCTAGGGTTGTATAAGAAAACTGACTGAACAAGTCATAAACAACAAATTATTATGTAACACCGCACTGTGGTCTATACTTCACTTCCTGTATTGGCTTCCCTGATGATGGACTATATCCTATAAGCTAAGAAGCTAAATAAACCCTTTCCTCCCCAAATTGGTCTTCAGTAATGTTTTATGAGAGCATTAAAAAGTGTACTAGAACACTAGGAGAATGAGCCAAGAGCTATTGTTTAGAAACCAATCTGATACTCTCATCATGTATTTGGTTATCAAATCTATTGACAGCATATTTTTATAATTACTGAATATATTTTTCTCTATATAATAAAAAGCTGTGAGAGATTTATTACATCAGATAAAATGCAAAATACAATTAAGGGTACTAAATGTGGTAAGATTTCTACCATCAATATTTTTCCTCTTATTTATTCTTCCCAATAACTCATTCAACATGGATGAAAATTTGGAAAAGGAAGATATTCAGATCAGTGTATTTCTAACTGCATTTGCTGAAGCTTAATTCCAGTTTTTCAGGAGTGACTTTCTATTCTTTTTACTCATTTTTGTTTTGTTTTACTTTTTTTTAAGGTGGTGTTATTGTTTTGAGACACTTTTTTTTTTCTTTTTCTGTGTCTCTGACTGTTCTGGAACTCACTCTGTTGACCAGGCTGGCCTCAAACTCACAGAGATTGATCTCCGGCTCTCTCCCGAGTGCTGGGAGTAAAGGCATGTGCCACCGCCACCCAACTGACTTTCCACCTTTCTATATGGTTACTTCTGAATCAGTTTACCTGATAGCAAAATTAAGATGGTTAGAGTGGGAAGTAGCTACTGGAAAGAAGAAAGGGATTTTAAATAACACCCTTGTTTAAAATTGCAGATTAATGAGTACCATACCTGCATGGTAAAACTTAGGATTTTTAGATATGAGATTTTCTATTAGTTCTGTGCAGACTGCCCATTCTTTTGTGTTGTGCTTCAATTTGCAGCAAAATATGACTGGCTATTGTACAGCATTGTCTGCCAATCTTTATTACCAGTGATAAGAACACTTTAGCTTTGGACCTATGTCTTACTGTTATTTTTTTCTATTTTTATTTAAAAATCAATCAGATAGTTAGGTCCTACAATTAAGCTTCATTAAAGATTAATCCCTTTAATCCTAATTTAATCTTACATTTTCTTTCCTTTATTTACCATTATCATTCATAGACATCAAAACCATTAATCATACACTGCTACCTCCTTACCACCCCGTTTTTGTCTATTTTTTGTTTTTGTTTTTTTATTTATATATGTCATCTATCTATCTCTCTGTCCAGCTATCATCTCTCAGCTATTTAATCTATCTATCTATCATTTGTTATCTAATCGATCTATCTGTCTTTCTATCTATCATCATCTATCTATCTACTTATTTATTATGTATACAGTCTTCTGCCTGGACTTATGCCTTCCAGAAGAGGGCACCAGATCTCATTACAGATCATTATGAGCCATCATGTGGGTGATAGGAATTGAATTTAGGGCTTTTGGAAGAGTAGTCAGTGCTCTTAACCTCTGAGCCTTGTCATATCTCCAGGCCTATTTTGATTGTTTGTTTGTTTTTGTTTTAACTTACAGAAGACATTGCTTTGTACTTATGAAGCAACAGTGACAGTGTTGAACTTAGCTGTGTTTTTGAAACATTATTCCTTGCAAATTGATATCATGATCTTAATAAATAACTTTTGCCCTTTGCCTGAATATATATGTAAGTGATACAAAAATAATGAAAATAATTCTTCTAGTAAACATGAGGAAATTATTATGTTGAGAATTATCAGTTTGAACATATCAGAACACTGTCATGTAAGACAAGTCTTAGTGAGTTTTGATAGTTTCTGATGTAAGAAGTCATTAAAATAAGGCAGATATTATTTACTTGTTTTTCTTAATTTCTCATGATGAACTAATGAAATTAGGGATTTAATGACAACATACAGATGTTTTGTAGAAGAGTAGAATCAAATGTGGGTGAAATTGTTTCACTTTTTATGTAGTGTGGATACCTTTAATTAAGACATATGACAGTTAAAAAAAATCCATTTAATCTGAAGAATCATTTCCAAAACCTTGGATATAGAAAGTTATATCTTTAATAGCTTTTAGTTGACCGTTACTATCCCATTCTTATAAGCACAAACTACCCACATAATCCCAGACATTAACACTGTTATATACTATTTGTTCAATACATGTTCAATACATCAAGAGCTTATATGAGAATTCACCAGTTTTAAAGTCACTGTCCTGGGGCTGCTGTCTTCTGCTCCAGCCTCCTTCCTGGAAATTGCATTGCTTTATAGTTACAAGTCTGGTGTCCTTTTCTCTCCATACAGCAACCTTCTCATTCACCGGTTCAATTGTAAATTACCATTTCCTCCATGTAGCTTGACAGATAATAAACAACCAAGCTGTATGCTTTGTACTTTAACCAACCTCATGACTTCAAATGGTTAATTGGACCTGAGATTGAGAGGCCATTGAATGATCTATGGCATTTCTGGGGAAAGTCTAGAAATCTCCTTGGAGAAATATCTAAGTGGCAGAAATAGAAAAGGAGAGCAGATATGAATTAATGACCCTGTAATTATTACTGTGAACTTTCACCACATTTTTACTCTTACTCCAACACAAAGTAGATTTGGTGTGAAATCTACTTTTGTGAGAGTGTCTACAGCTTGACAGCTGTATACATTTTGTGGACCAGAGTATCACCTTATACGAGGAAAATCAATAAAGTTCAAGAAAAGACACTGACGATACTGATCTGTCTACCAATTATATGGCATTGCTCCACACTTCCCTGACAGGCATATGCTTTTATACTCCATTAAAGCATGGGGAACAACTCTTAAAGTACTTCCAAATAAACTCCGAAATAGGTCTCACTAGAGTTACTGAACGTCCTTTTCCCACACATCATTTTAATAGTCCATTTTCTACATTTGACTGTGATGCTGTACGTTGGCCTCACAAACCTGCAAGCCTGTGTGTTTTCAGTCTTGAATACTGTGTATACTGTTCTATAAATCACTTATTCTTAGTAATTAATTTATATACCATAAAGTATCCAAAAAAAGCGTACCTTTACATTTTTCACAAGAAAAGTGTTGAATTAAAAAATCAAATGCTATGCTTCACTTGTATGGGAAAAAGAAAGAAAAGTGACGTCACCTAGTTAAGAGACCATCCAGATACATATACATGGAGATAAGCATAAACACAATATTAAGTTTCACGTGCAGGATATATTTACTTGCACTCTCCACATATGCATATATTATATATTTATATGCATTAAAATTTTATAATTTTATGTACATAATCTGAATGTTTCAGTTTTGACAATGAGGTGTTAGGTTTGAGGAAGCAACCTACCTTTCGTTGGGAGTTCATATTCCAGTCCCTGGTGAGTTATCAGAATCCTCAAAACCACAGGTGGCACCACCTTGTAGCTTCTACGTGTCGTGACACTGAATCCTGAGCCTGTCAAATTCACTGCTGCTTTTATTATTTTTAGATGCACTACACATCTCCTCTAAAAACACAAATCACACTTCTGCAGGTGCCAGGTTTTAAAAATTTGCAGTCTGATAAACTAGACGTGTTATAACAATTCCTTAAATAAATAAAGTAGCTCCAATTCCATTCCTCAAATATGCCAACGTATTCAAGGCCTGGGGCCACAGATGGCTGCGACCACATGTCTGCCTTGGTTGGTTTGCAAGTATGAAGTATAAGCTTGCCATGCTACCTCACTCTAAGTATGCAAAGAAAGAAAATAGAAAAAGAAAGTTAAGTAAAATAAAATAAAATAAAAAAGCTTTACCTGCTTTTCATCAAAGTGGTTTTGGATCTTGTTCCTCCTGGGATGGCTGCTAGCTACTGTGCCTTCATGCTAACCTTTGTACTGAACTGAATTCAAAGGCCTTTAAAACTCATTGAAGATGTGCTGTGTGACTTAGCCACTGTACTTCCTGTAGCAGGCATCCCTGCTTGAGATTAAGTTACATTCACTTTAAGATTTATGTGAGGGAACAAGGTGCCTCATGGGAAAGGACTTGTTCTAAGGATGTAGTGATACAGTTTTGTTTCATGAATGGCAGGTCAGCATCAGAGATAAAGGGTTGCTGTTCTCCCTTAGCTCACCCTTCAACCTTGCTCCTGTGGACATATACTGAAGTCCACAGGCAACTCCATGAGGAATAAAAGATGTGGCTAAAATGAAAGCTGCTTTTATTCTCTCTCTCTCTCTCTCTCTCTCTCTCTCTCTCTCTCTCTCTCTTATTACCTACTCGAGAAACTAAGCACTAAGTTTTCCAATAAGCAATTGTTAGCAGATTCTCTAACAATAACAAGGGAAGTCACTGGTCCACAAAAACACAGGACAACTAATATTGCCCTCAGTGTTGGTACTGATAACAATACCTATCAGTAACAGCGGATGCAATCCTTTCCCAGAAATCTTAGAGACTCACACATCCGTTTTGAAACCTAACGTGGCAAGCTTATTACCTAGGGGTGTAACTGAATTACTAGTATTGTTGATAACCATCAGAATATGGTTCCTACTTTAGCTGGGAAGAGTAATAAACAATAGTCATAACAATACCTCAATGGTATTGGGCTCCAAGAAGTTTGCATAGGACTATGCTGTACTTTTATTCTTATATGCTGTGCAGAGGGCAGGGTGTTGAAGTATTTAGCACTGGTGGTGCTATGGGAAGGTACATCAGCTATAAAACAGCTGGACTTTATGAGATAGTGTTTAGTTAGCTAGGGACATGCCCTGGAAAGAAATGATTGGACCTTAATCTCTTCCATTTTCCCCCTTTGCCACTGAACTATTTGTCACAAAATTATGACTAGGTTTAGGCTCACAAGAAGCAAATTCAACCTTTCTTGGCCTGAATCTTTCAAAATTGTGAATAAAAATGTGTATTTTTCTTTACATGTGGAAAGTCTTTGGAATTTTGTTACAGTATTCAAAAGTCATCTAATTCCAAAGGGAATGGGACACAAAATACATCTGAAACAGACCCCAAGAGAATTAGAAATTGACCTGAAAAAAAAAAACTTAATGTATTGTACTTTCTTATGTCTAAGAGACGTGTGTTTATTTGAATTGTACTTTAATTTTGGAAGGTTTTTGTAGATGTTTAATACCTGCATTGTTCTTTAAAATAAAGTAAACACTAAATTATATGTAGAGTTATTGAGTCTTTAACAGAAAGAACTAGGTTCAGTAGTTAGATTTTTTTAAAGTTCTTTTTATTTTTTTTATTTATTTTGTATACCCAGCACAGTTATCTCTCCCTCCTCTCCTCTCTCTCCCCCACCTCCCATCCACTCCTCGGAGAGGGTGAGGCTCACATGGGGAGTCACCAAAGCCTACCTTATCAAGTTGAGTCAGGACCAATTCCCTCCCTGCTGTATCAAGGCTGAGAATAGTATCCTACCATAAGGAATGGGCTCCAGAAAGCCAGTTCAGGCACCAGGGATAAATCTTGGTTCCACTGTCAAGGGTCCCAAATAAATACCAAGCCATACAACTCTCACCCACATTCAGAGGGCGTAGTTTAGTCCATTTCTGGCACCCCACCTATCAGTCTAGCATTCATGAGCTCCCATTCTACTAAGTCAGCTGTTTTGTGGGTTTTTCTATCATGATATTGAATCCCCTTGTTCATATAATCCCCCCTCCCTCTCCTCAAATAAATTCATATATCTACAGAGGTCCTGATACTTATTTATAAATGAAACAAGTATATATTCCCCCTTTTCCACAAAATATACCAAAATATTACTGTTCCTATGCTTAGAGGATTTAAATACTCGAGGAAAAGGAAAACTCTGAATAATTAATATATAAACTTGGTGGGGGAGGTCCTTCTTTCTATGTGTTGCTTTTATTGGTTAATGAATAAAGAACTGCTTTGAGCCTGTGGCACGGAAGAACAGAATGAAGCAGGAAAAGCTAGGCTGTATGCTGAGAGTAAGAGAGAAGCCATAGAGCCTCCAGAGGCATCAGAGACATGATGAAACTTTGCTGGTCAGCCACTGCCATGTGGTGATACACAGATCAATAAAAATGGGTTAAATTAATATGTAAGAGTTAGCCAATAAGAAGCTAGAGCTAATAGGCCAACCAATGATTTAATTAATACAGTTTTCGTGTGATTATTTCAAGGCTAAGCAGCCGGGAATGAACAAGCTGCCTCCATGCAACATAAACTAAAGATTTTATTATATTTATGCAGTTATAAAGAGCAAAATAACACATCAGAAATGATAGTAAACAATGCTGCTGTAGAGACAATACTGATAAGAATTAGCTTTATGTCATTTAAGAATTCTCACATTTGATTGGGAAGTGAGTATAATTGGGGTAAGTTATGTAAAATTCCCAAAAAGTCAATAAAAACATTTGTTGGGGAAAATAAAACACAAAAATTAGAGTTCTTACCTTCATAAAGTCTACAGTTTTGCTGTAAGTAGTTTTATGACTCTTCCTAATGCCCAAGGCATATACAAGTCTTTAAGACTGTTCATGTATTTTTCTCACAAGTAGAACATGAAAAAATTGATTCAATTGATTTTTCAATACTTGTAGAAATTTTTTTCATTCCTTAGGTAGATGCAATTTTGTTCTAATTCATGACAGGTTTACATTCCTTAGGGTTATGCTCATTTATTTTTGTCTTCTATCTTATATATAATTATTTAGTAATAACTTAGACTCATGCCTATCTAGTTATGCTAATTTGATATTATTATCTTAATAAATTATTGATGTAGTAACAAAATATTTTGAGATAAAGATCAATTTCTAAAAATGCCTCAGGCCTCAGATAAGATCTGACATTGTGCAAATACACCTTATGCGTGAAAACCTTTTAGTCTACACTTGTAACTTTAATGAGTTGGCCATACCTAACTTTGCACTGGCTGATATCATGGTCTTATGAAATCTGTAGCAAATATAGCATGGTTTTTTTTTCTGGAGCAAGGATCATAGTAAGTGCCATTCCTTAGTTAATGTTTATTATCATTTTGGATTTGAATATGTTACTTTTGGATCTGTAGTTTAAATAAGAGTAGTTTAAATAATAGTACTTAAGTTAATAGGAATCGGAGCTATAAGTCTACATGCTAATGATGTAAAGAAAAACGGGGCACAATTCAGTTAACTAGAACAAAATATTTACCTGTAATTAAAATGCACAAAAACCCGAAAAGATGAAATGTAATGAAAAAGCAAGAACAATAATGTTCAAGTTCGAAGAATGTAAGCAAAACTAAACTGTTAGCATGGACTGTGTGCAATTATTATATACATAGTCAGGAAAACCTTGTTGATAAGTATTCATGTGGAAGCCCTACTGCAGTCCATATATACCCCAAAAGGGGACTTTCACATAGTAGCCACATTCCATGCTCTGGTCTCATTCCTCTCATTCCAAACCCATCCCCGAGAAAGCCCACCAAAAGTCAGCCCTTTCCGGGGCTGCTCAAGGCCATCCCTACAGGCTACATAAGACCTGCTAGCCTTACATGCCATGTCATTACTCCTCTACCTTCCCAAGGGTCAACCAGGAGTTACTTTGCTTAGTTCAAATTAAACCTGGACTTATTGCTTTGACCTTATCTGACATTGGCAGTGGTATTACTATCAGGAAATTTAAACTTTTAAATGGGGTAAAAATTTGAGTTAAATCTTAGAGGGTAGTGTAAGAGAAATGAAACTCACTTGATGATTCTAGAAGAAACCGGAAAAGAAAAATATTCTAGAAAACAATATCACAAACCAGATAGAATGACAGACAAGGAAATGCAGAGGTGCTGTGATACACATTTATTTATAAAAGGTTGAAATCTAAATTACGTGGTAAATAGTAAAATTTTTAAGTACAACTCAGAAAAAATTTGTAATTCTCAATCTAATAATGTTATGATATTACTATAATTCATTTTGGCTATTTTATTTCTCATGAGGGCTCTTAGTTGCATAAATTAAATGCACAAATTAATTCATTTTAAAAATGAGGAGAGTGCTTTGGAAATTAGATATAGGTTGCCAATGGGGAATTAAAGAAAACACACAGACAAGGTCCACTGGGAAGGAAAATAGTCAGATAATAGAGTGAGGATAGGGCTAAGATGAAACAACAGATGGGGGATGATTTCTGTGAGTTCTCACACAGATGGTTCACCAGATGGATTCTGCCAGGTTCATACAGCTTCTGTGTATTTTTCAACTGCTTATCATGATAGGCAAGCAACTTTTATGCAGTCAAAATCTTTACTTGGTTCAGGTTATTGAAATATATCACTAGAATATCTTACTAGTTGGCAACATTTTATAAAGTTTTTTTTATAACTGCCATTTTTAATTAGACAGAGACCTGAAGGTAATCTTATTTAAAAAAACACAATCTTCAAAAAGAATTCATAGGTCTTTATGCAAGTTATAAGAGTGGAAACTTTAATTTGAATTTTAGCTGTTAATTGGTTATTATAATCTTTTCGATATATAAATCCGTCTTCTACTTAGCTAACAAAACAGTTCAATTTAACAAAAAACTTACAATGATTTAAATAACATAATAATATTTCTATATAAATTTATTGTAAATCTTAACCCAATCTGTTACATATTGACATATCAATAAATATGTAGTATATTTTACCTCTATATAAAATTATTATTTTAGAAAAGTTTCATTCTGAAACTTCAGATATGTATACACTGCTTTGAAATATGCATTATGTAAGCTTTACTGCCTTTCAAGTTAAAAATGGTACTTGTTACAAACATCACTTAGATGAAAGAGAAAACAAGAACAAAGCACAAAGGCATTGTGGGTTTTCAAATAATTACTCTTCATTATATAAAGTAATACATGCACACTTGGAATATATTTTAGATGAACTCTGCTCTTTCTGATGTTGCAAGTTGAGATCTTAATAAAGGGGATTTTTAAATCCTAACAGGAGGGGGTTTTTCTTGCTGAAATTATTGTAAGTACTGATACACTACATCAAAGGTATGCAATTTCTCTGGAAACACTGCAGGGGACTGGGTATAACAACTACCTTGGACTTTCCTGGTATCACTATTTTTCATCATAGTATTAATTGCGCTAAAACCTTATACCAAAAATGGTGTTGTTTTACAATTTTTTTATAAACATTATCTCATTTGAGGCTGACCATAGTTATCATGGCAATGATCTCTGATTTACAAATGGGAAAAGAGCATCTTGAGAGCCTGGTAAGTAATGAGCACTCGGCTAGTTAGCAGATGAAAGAAGCAAGATTCTGGCTTGTTATTTCAACACAGACTTACAGTACATCTATAATGTGCCAGCGACTATTGACTATGCCAGTCTACTGTTGTCTAAAATGAGTACATAGCAATATGCACCACAGTGGTTGTTTCTGAATGCCACTGCATCATACCACCTTGAGCATCTTAGTTATTCATTCATTCAACAATTAGTGACTTATTGTGCACACTTTTCTAATTTATAATTTGAGGAAGCATACATAGACAGAGACAAAAGTACATGTGTGAAACACAACCCCTGTATAAAGTACAGAGATAGATGCATTCATATTTTTATGTGAATAATCATATATTTGTTAATCATATCAAAAGCATATCCTAATTTTAAATGTGTTAAGTGCATTGGAAACCAAAAGAGAGTCCCAAAGTTTCTAAAGCAGAGATCATTAGAGTGCAGAGTAACATTTTCTTTTATTGTGGTTGTTAGGGAATTTTGTTTATTTGTTTTATGTTGACAAAAAATTTTCCTTCAATATAATCTGCTGTTTCCACTCTTCCTGTTAATCTCTGATTACTCCCATCTCCCCAGCAAGCCAAATACATGACCTTTGTTTCTCCCTATTTGTAGAAAGCAAACATTTTTTAGTGATAAAGGGAGGTGGAAGACTCTAATGACGCTTCATAGGAAGAGAAGAGCACAGGTAATCATGAAGCACATAAGAATATGTGATTTAAGTATTGCTGCATTATAAAATAAGCCATAGAATCACCACTGATGAAAATGAGAACAAGTGCCACAGTTAAATCCTGGATGGAGGGCTAAGGCTATGAACATATATCCTAGCTAAAAGCTGGATTTTATTTCCTCTTCTAGGATGATACTTTCCTTCTTTTGTGTGAACATGGTTTAAGTTTTCTACTCTGTGGGCAATGGGAACGAGATGGGAATAAAAACACCAGTAGAATTATTTATGCATTGAGATGCAGGTATTTAGTAACTGAATGTATTTTCTTTTTTTATTTATTTATTCTTCTGTCATACCATACATGCCAAATTCATCCTCTCATCGCTCTACACCTTTCAGTCCCATCCCCCCATACACACACCATTCCTCTCTTCTGGGTCCACTCCTCCTCTCTTTCCCTTCAGTAAAGAACAGGCCTCAAAGGACTATCAACCCAATATGGCATAATGAAATGTAATATGACTAGGCACATAGCCTCATATCAAGACTGGATGAGGCAGCCTAGTAGTAGGAAAATGATCCCAGGAGCAGGCAAAAGAGTCAGAGATAAACCTAAACACCTCAAACTAAACAACCATAGAATGTATGCCAGAGTTTATCACAGACCCATACAGGGTACACTGTCACTTTAGTCTCTATGAGCCTTTATGAGCCCTTTTTAGGTAATTATGTGGAATGTATACTTCTGGAGTCCTTGAACCTTTTACTCTTACAATCCTTCCTGTCCCTCTTTTGGGGTTCCTCAAGTACTACCTAATGTTTGTCTGTGGATTTCTGTCAGCTTCTGGAGAAAAACTCTCTGATATGGATTACAGTGTAGCAGAATATTGATAGGAATAATTTCATTACTTATCTTCTCTTTTTTTCTTTTTCTTTTTCTTTTTGTTGGCCCCTTCCAAAAACTGAGTCATCATTGTCCCATCATACCTTGTAGGCAAGTCAAGTTGTAGGTCAAAGATTTTGTGACTTTGTTGTGACTGTTTTTGTGGTTGGTTTTATTTCACCACTGGAAGTCTCGTGTCTTTAATCCCAGGCCTTAAGAGGCAGAGACAGGTAAATCTCTGAGTTCAAGGTCAGCATGGTCTACAGAGCAAGTTCTAGGACAGCCAGAGTTATAAAAATGTGCCTCAAAACACCAATGTATCAGCAAATAATAATAATACAGAAAAAATGATAGTGTGTGAAATGACTATCTGATATTTAGGTTCAATCATTAGGAAGAATGATATTCCATTCAGATCAATCAAATGCAAATTATATTTGGTTATTGGTGACTGGCTGAGAGGGGTGGGAAGGAAGATGCAAATCGAGGAGAGATGATATCGCATGTCATTTTATTGACAGGTTAAGTTCCAGGACCCTTGGTAATATTTAGGTTTCAATATTTTTTGATGATGTCTTACAAATGTATGGTGTTTGGGAAATATTTTCAGAAAAAAAGCATCTGTATATCTAAAATAATATTCCATAGTTAAAAGTTTATTTTCNTGATTTTAATTGTTAATGAATAAATATGCTGTGGCCAATGGCTTAACAGAGTAAAATCATGCACGAAATCAGAACAAAAACAGAGAGAACAGCAGTCAAGGAGGCACCATGTAGCTGCCAAAGGAGATAGACACCCAAACCTTACAGGTAGGCCACAACTTCGTGGTGATACACAGACTAATAGAAATGGACTACCTTAAGATGTAAGAACTAGCTAGGAATGTGCCTAAAAGATCAGTCAAACAGTGTTATAATTAATATAGTTTCTGCATGATTATTGGGGTCTGGGAAGCTGGAAAATGAATGAACAGTCTCCATCTACAGAGGGAAGATCAAGGAAAAGGTGAAAAAGTCTATGAAATATTTTGCCAATGGTTTTTATATGTCTTTGTAGTAATAATTATCTGACTGTCATAATAAATTAATACTGTTAACATCTTATCTGTTTTGTGTTTCAGTGTATTTTAGTGCTTATTAATAGCACCTGAAGCAACAGTGTTAGGAACAAATAATATCGTATGCCGTAGATCAAAGAAGTGTCGATATGCAACAGTCAGAGGATATTATGGAAGCAGAAAAGGGAAGGAAGATGCCTGCTCACTTTTTATTGTTGCAAAGAGATACCACTGAAACTCTTAAAAAGAAAATATATAATTGGGGTGGTACCCTTAGAGTTTCAGAAGTTCAGACCATTATCATCAGGAGAGGGAGAATTGACATGCATGCAGATATGGTACTGGAGTAACAACTGAGAGTCCTACATTTTGTAGGCAACAGGAAGTCAACTGAGACACTGGGAGTATCCTGAGCATGGGAAACCTCAAATCCCACCTTCCGCAGTGACACACTTCCTCTAACAAGACCTTACTCTGAAGCACAATTAATATAAACTCAGAGAGAGAAGTTGGGGTTCAACCAAAACAGCAATATAGCCAGCCTCTGGCTCCTACCTTGACCTCAACTTGAAAATGGCAACCAAGCCTTTGAAAATCTCAGAATTAAACTGTGTCTGAGTGCTGTATTCTCCCATTTTATAATCCTCTCTGGGACTTGTTTAAAGGCATAAACCACTGGGATTAAAGGCATGCACTTCCCGGTTTCTATGGCAACAAGTATGACTACTGGGATTAAAGGTGTGTGTTACCACTGCTGGTCTGTAAGGCTGACCAGTGGAACTGTTTTATTCTGTGATCTTCAGGCAAGCTTTATTTAGTAAAATACAAATGAAATGCCACTACATTACCCATTCCAATAAATCCATGCTTTCTAACAGTGCCACTCCCTCTGGGGGTCATTTTCTTTCAAACCACCACATTCCACACCTTAACCCACAAAGGCTTGTAACCATATCATAATGCAAATATGCATTCAGTCCAACTTCAAAATCTTCCATAATCTTTCACAGTCTCAACAATTCCGAAAAGTCCGAAATTCAGTCCCTTCTGAGATTCATGCAAGCTCTTAACTGTAATCCCATATATATACCCACATACTTTCAACATGTAATGGCACAGGATGTACTACTGTACAGTACCATTCCAAAGGGAAGGGAAGGACATATAGTGATATAATAGTATTATAGTGAGGAAATACTGTACCAAAGCAAGACCAAAAGTCATCTAGACAAACTGCAAACTCTTTATCTCTGTGTCTGATGTCAAAACACTCTCTCTGTCCACAATTCTTTACAGATTGACAGCAGCACACATTTCAACTGTTTTTACTCCCTGCTAGAAGCTCTCCTTGGTAGGTATGCAACAACTCTGGCATCTCTAATATCTTGGCTTCTCCAAGGAAACCCAGGCTTCAACATCCCAGCTTCATGCAATGGCATTTCTAAGCCTCCATTCAGGGACACCTGGACACATGCCTGGCCTCAGCAACTTTATTCCATAACTCCTTTCTTCTGTTCTTAACTCTAAAGCCAGAACCATGGGGCTGAAGCTGCCATATTTTGCTTCTTGCTGGTATTGGAACGTGGCCTCTTGTTCAATTACATCTTCACTAGCTTTCTGTTATTCACTACCTAATGTTGGCTGTCCTGAAACTCACTTTATAGAGCAGGCTGGCCTCAGACAGAGAGGTCTGCTAGCCTCTGCCTTTGGAATTGCTGAGATTCAAGGTGTGTACCACCACACATGACTTTAGGCTTTCCTTTTACAAGTTGGAAAATCAGCAGTGTAGAAACTTGCCCTGAGGTAAGTACTCTCTTTAATCCATTTCTTAATCTGTTTATCTCATTGTGCACAAGACTTGGCTCGACCTTCTGGTATTCTTTTTATCCTCTAAATTTACACTTTGTAATTTATCCTGCTAAGCTTGTTCCTTTTTATTATAAACCTTTATTAGAGTTAACACTAATAACCACATGAGAGAGTCTGTACTAGGCTGTTTTGAGATGTCCTCTGTCAATAGAATAATGGAATTAATACAAGACTCTTCACTTTACACTCTGGCAGACTCAGGTAACCTTCACCAAAATAACACAAAACTGACCTCTAGGCAGCATGCTAAATTTTTCTCCTCTGAAACCTCTCTCTCTCTCTCTTTTGTTTTTCAAGACAGGTTTTCTCTGTAGCTCTGGAGACTCTCCTGGAACTAGCTCTTGTAGACCAGGCTGGCCTCAAACTCACAAAGGTTAAAGATCCGCCTGCCTCTACCTCCCGAGTGCTGGGATTAAAAGTGTGCTCTACCACCACCTGGCTCTGAAACCTCTTGATCCCCACAGTTCATCAAATCACACGTAGAACGACTGTTTCTCTGCTCCTACTAGTTTGACTGATAAGACATTGCTTAAAACGTTCTGTTGCTTTTGTAACCCCAACTCCCAAAGACCATATTACTCCAAACAAACAAACAACAAGAAAAAAATAGTCAGACCATCAGCCCTGCCACAGCAATACTCCACTCACTGTCTTATTAAGGGGTTTTTATTGCTATGAAGAGACACCATGATCACAGCAACTCTTAAAAAGAAAACACTTAACTGGGATGGCTCACTTATAGTTTCAGAGGTTTAGTACATGATCATTTTGGTGGAGGGAATGGTGGCTTGCAGGCAAATGTGGTGCTAACGTAGTAACAGAGAGAAGTACATCTTGCAGGCATCAGGAAGTTGACTAAGACAGCGAAGGTATGTTGAACATAGGAAACCTCAAACTCTGCCCCCACAGTGGCATACTTCCTCCAAAAAGGGCACATCCATACCATCAAAGTCACACTTTCCAATAGTGCCACTCCCTTTGATTGTCATTTTCTTTCAAACAAACACAGAAAAAAAGAGAGAGAGAAAGAAAACGGAAATCTAAGAAAGAAAAACATAACCTACACTTTCAGTCTATTATCAAAGGTGTCACTTTACACTGTGAACACTTGAAAAAGTAGATTCCAGGTAATGCTTGCATTTTGTACTCCTGTTTCTAACATTTCATAAGATAAGAATAAGAAACAAAATCATAAGACTGTGACTCCATCTAGGAAAATGCTCTCTGAAATTCATTTATCATCTAAGTAACCTTAATTTTTCATAAAGACACTTAGACACATACTATCAAATTTAAACCATGACTCAAGTCCAGATTTTGTGGCTTGTTCATATTGTGACTGCATGGCAAATCCATTTATGTCACAAAAATGGATTCATTAAATAAATGAAAATATATTAAAGTCAACATTTCTACAATATTGCCTCTGTCTAAATGAGGTTTCTGTTTCCATTTTCCTGTGCTATAAATGAGCAATAGCTGTATAATCCATCTGTGTGACTTTGAAGTATTTAAAGTTTAGAGTCATGCCATATTTTTCATTTCAGCCAATACTTTCATTTTACCACCATTGCCTAAATCATATGCCTATCATTTATTTCAACAAATTATTTGATTAATAAAACTATTAATATCAAGTAAATACAGGAATACTTTTGCAAAATTGCTATTATCACAAGTTTAACTATTTATTTAAAATATGCCCAACAGTAAAAAGAATGTAATTATAATTTAAAAAATTAAAATTATAATAAAATGTTAAATAAACATTATTTCTTGGTATTAAATATGAGTTTATATGAATGTACATGTGCACATGTGTGTTTCTGTTAGAACATTCTGTGTGATGTCATCTTTATCTGGAATTACAATCTTGATTCTGCTAGTTATCATTATTTATAATAATATCTTTCAAGAAATAAAAACATGTCTTTCTTCTTATCCAATGGTGTCTGTATCATACTTGGTACGACAGATATTTTTCAAAAACTCAGTTTGACTTGTTATGAATTCTTTTCTTGAAAATTCATTCCTATGAACGGCTGAAGAATGGACATAAACTTGTTAGTATAAGTTTCTTCAAAGTCTGGTTGCTGTGCTCAGTCCTAGATTTCCTCCCAGTGATTTGCTCTTGGAGATCCTGTGTCTTAAAGTATTCTCTCTTCAGTATGTGTTTCTGTCTAAAATTTATGCTACAAACCATGTGTCTGTTAAAACCAAACCAAAACAAACCAAAACAAAACAAAATAAAAAACCTCTTATAACCTGTCTTGAATATGTCTTGTTCCCGAGGGAACTGGAAATGCAGTATCTGTTTTTCACTTAGTGTACATGAGATCCACGTTTCTATTATATCACTCTCAATAGCTATTTTAGTATTATCCTCTCCCCCTCCCCTCTCTCATTTCTGTCTCTCTATTTCTCATGCGCCTATCCTCTTTTGACTTACTCTTTTTTTTCCTTCTCCGTATCAATAACTGCATTCACAAATATGAGTTTGTGTGATTATTCTATGGGTATCTTAGTCTGCCCACTAAAAAAATATTTCTAGTTGAACAAGTAGTTAATGAATACAAACACTGTGATTTCAGTGTAGAAAAGCAACAGAACAGATTAGAGGCAAGACAAGGTATTTAGCATCATGTGTTAAGTTTAAAGGTAATTACCAAAGTCAGGACATCTAGTCTATTACTAGTTCAAGATCTATGCAGAGAGTTTGGGATTGTAGCTCAATGGTAAAGTACTTAATCACAAAGCCCTTGGTATGGGTTGTAGTGGTAGTTCATTTGTATTTTAATAAATAAACCTTGTCTGATGATCAGAGAGTAAAACAGCCTCACTTGTCAGCCTTACAGACCAGGCATTCTGACACACACCATTAATCCCAGAAACCACACTAGAAACCGAGCAATGCATGTCTTTAATCCCAGTGGCAGATGCCTTTAATTCTAGCCCCAGAGCAGATTATAAAATGGAAGGAGGCACCTCTCAAACTCAATCTCATTCTGAGCTTGCTGGAAGCAGGATCGCCATTTCGCACTGAGGTCAAGGTAAGAACCAGTGGCTGACTCCTTTGCATTTCTAGTCTTCAGGTTGAACCCTAATTTATTTATCTCTCTGAGCTTTTATTAATCATGCGTCAATGGGTGATGGCTTATGGAGAAAAGTATAGAGAAATGTCCCCCATATTTTCTACTTCCTATTCCTACTTGCATGCTTGTCACTTGCTGCCACGCTTCTCTACCATGATTGACTTTTATCCCTCTGGAGTGGTAGATCAACATATACTCTTTCTTTTATAATTTGCCCTGACCATAGTTCCATACCACAGAAACAGAAAATTAAACTATAAATAATTTAGAATCAGAGAGTAGGTTATCATTGGCAGTGTGGAAAGCAAAGCACTCTGTAAGGGCCTGACACTAGAGGGTTTAGAGGGACAGAAAGCTTTTAACACCAACTGGGCTAGAGGTCATTCCTGTGAATTTATATAAAAGAAGAAAAATCTCTACTCCATTTTCTTTCATTCTAACGACTTTTCTGAGGCTGAATTTTCAAAGTAATAAACTAATTCATTTGGTGGAAAAAACTTCAAGAAAGTATAATACTTAACCAATGC
>NW_026067949.1:33897271-33937978 GCF_014885135.2 Alexandromys fortis
TATATTGCCTCTGCATGGAAAAACAGCAAGTAAGGTATTAAGAATTCCCAGCTATACTGTTGAAAGAAAAATAGCACCAGGAAAACAAAAATTTCAGCAAAAGTTTATACACTTTCCCCCTGAAGGTTCGTAGAGCTTCTGAAATTAAGCTATCTGTGGCAGGGGCATCTCTGCTGTAAAGCGTTGGGATGTTGTTAAATAAAGTTATGAATATTAAGTCTGGATTTTATGGGTGTGAGAAAATATGAAAATGCTATAATTACACTGTACTGCCTAGGAGAGGATACAGGGAGTGAGAGGATACAATGTGGAAGATGCTGCAGGCAAGAAAGTTGGAAGACAGAATCATGTAAGCCCTTTGATGCAAAGCATAGAGATTCTGTTTTTGATGTTTACCTCATTGGGTGTCAGTTTTTCCTTGAATCAATGTTTCCTCACAATGCTCCCCATTTCTTCCTTCTGGACTGGTAATATACTTTTGAAATTGGACTGAATACCTCTTGAATGATGCTGTGTATTAACTGTGATCCAGAGAATTAAATATGGTTATCTGGATTAGAAATATTTTCCATTTTCATGAATTTTAATTGATCAACAAAACTTGTTAGTAATATCCTTTTGCTGATGACACCACACATCTTAATTGTTTGGTATGGCAAATAAAATTGTTAAACATGGAAGCTTCCTTTCTGATGGCTAGTTTTATAATTTATTATTTTTTGTTGTTTTTATTGTGCTATATATTTTTCTCTGTTCCTCTCCATTCCTCCCCCTCCCCTCCCTTTCTCTCCCATGGTCCTCACCCTCCAATAAAATATTCTGGAAAAGACATGTCATCAACAATCTTACCAACTTGTGAAGCCTGCAAATTACAATAATTAATACATTGACAAGGAATTGATGCAATGTTACATGTTGTGAAATTAACCACCCATTTTCTGATTAGGTTTAAAACATATTTCATAGAAGAAAATGCATGCCTGGTTCTTTAAGTCTGGCGAAAACTCATGGGCACCTAGGCCTAAGTTGTAACCTACTACTACTACTATTTTGCTAAATAGATTTATTCAAACTGCTATTTGCACTCATGGATTAGGTGCATATTTCAGTCCTCCTACGAGAAGCTAATTTTGATATGGAAGGAGTAAGGAAAGAAGCTTAAGATAAATATGTTAAAGAATACATTATAGTAATCTATGGAATTCTCAAAGAAGTAATAAGAGTATATATTATTAAACCCCCAGCCAAATATTTTAATTCCATTTTTATGAGAACTAATAAAGAAACCTCAATGTGTGATGAATGAGTTTTCAAAATATTGTATATCTACACAATGCAATATCATCCACAGTAAAGGAAAATTGATATAGCATGAACAAGTCTAAAAAAAATGAAAAGCAAGAGATGTTAGTGATAAAAGTGAACATACTGTGTGTATGATTTTCTTTTTCTATGAAAAATGCATAGCTGACAAAATAGTAAATCAGTGCTAAAGGGTGGGAAGGTGGAGTTTGGTGTTAACTAGTGATTCCTTTAGGAAATTTGGGAAAAGATTTTGAACTATTTGTGTGATGGATGCAAAACCATGGAAACTTACTCAGGCCCCAATGATTTATCAAGTTTAAGTCACAGAACTGAATGACATTTGGACTGTTTTAAAAAGGTTATTAAAAAAGATGTGCAGTATTTAAAACTAAAAGTTTTCCTCAACATAGAAATTTAAGTATAGATTGACTTCTTTGGACTTTCTTCCTTCTTTGATGTATAACTATTGCTACTTTTAATTTGCGTTATACTGGCCAAAATATCAAGAATAGGCTAGTCTCTGATCTAGTGGTAACTCTGGTAAGAGAAACCATTAAAATGTTTCTTTATGAGCACAATAGCCATAGCAGGACTGTAAACAGCAGTGTTGCTAGCAAGAAAAGGAAACCATGAATTCTTTTGACAATTTTGTTTAAACCCAGAAACACACTCTTGTTGGAGTCTGTTTGAGAGATAGCTACCTGTCAGGACAAGGCACTTGATATCCTGTGGGAGTCATGTCAGACAGCACAGTGACACCTACATTCTTTATATTTAGCTTGCTGCAAGGTACTGAAGGATATGTGCCTTTTCATATCATATCCTGAAAATTTAAACCCAATTACAGAATTCATGACTGACCTGAGTTAATTCTTGTGAACATGTGTCATGTATTACTATATAACAAGAAAATGGTGGCATTCAGTCATAAATCTTACTATATATTCTCCATCGGAACTATAAAGACAACACAAGGCATATTAAACCATAGTCTAGAAAACTTTTGCAAAGAAAATTTGAAGCTCAAAGAACCATATGGTATATTGATGTTTCTTCTTTGCTATAAAATGCATTTTGCATTAAATTTTGAGTATGTTAATATAAATTAATTATTTATAATAAGAATGAATTCTCTTAGCCTTAAGATACAAGGAGCTTGAGGAATTTTACATTAATCTGTATAGCAAACACAATAAATGTCTAGAACCTTTCTCAGATTATTAAAGACCTGGTATTCTAAGGAAAACCACGCTAGTAAATATTGAGACAAATCGATCACAGTCCTCACAACTGAAGCTTGCTTACCTTCAGCATAGCTTGCTGGAGTTGGGAATGTGTGAAAAGCCACTGGTGGCCTCTGTCTTGGGGGCTTCTTTCCTCTGTGTTTTTTATATGCAGATATTCCAGGAAAGGTTCACCTTGATTACCTGACATGGATTCTCTTGATACTCTGGTAGGAAGAACAGATGATAATCATTAAGTATTTCTCAATAAAGGAAAAAGAGAAGACAGAATTATATAAAAACCATACATGAAAGTGATCTTCTGCCTGTCAACGCCCCTGTAGTCCTTTTTCTCACCTAAAGATAAGAAGAAAAAAAACAGGAGACAAAAAAAAATACTGGAATAATTTAAGAATGTCTGAACAAAGATAAATGAACCAACTGAGTGACTAAAGTTTAATTACAAACCCAAACATCACTTTGGTTCCTGCAGTTTTACCATCACACCAGTAGAAATCTAGCATATGTTTACAGTGTATACTGCTGCAAGATGACAACCTCTTGAGTAGTTCTTAGCGATGTCCCATGACACAAACAAGAATAGCAAATGAGATTAACATTTTTGATACTAAGAATTAAGGGACTGTTAAGATGACTAGAGTAACACACACCCCACAGGAAGGTTTATTTTATTTAGAACTTTTTAGCCTCTTACAAATGTGTGAGTTTCAACAATGCAGCCCTTTGTAGTATTAAATTTCCATTTATATATTCACAGACTAGGACAACTACAATTATCTAAAGAAACTGTATAGTGAATGCCATAGATATTAACATTCAATTATCCCAGGAATCAAAGCTTGGAAAGCAGGAAAACGGCACATTATATGAACCTTATTTAAAGACTTGATTCCACGGCAATATTCTGACAAGTGTTTCCTGGATTTTTTAATGTCCATTATCCTTCGAAAAGATATGTTAACACTCATGGTGTTTAGTGTCACTGATGAAAATGGATATTTCTATTTATGCTTGTTAGTAGAAATGATGATATTTGACAAATTATTTTGCCTGGTAATGTACATCTTCTCAACTTTACATCAACTAGAATAGAAAGACATTAACTTTCTTAACAAATAAATTCCTCTTAGAAGGATGCCAAGCTCTAAATATTTTAGAGACCAGTATAAGCCTAGAATAAACAATTTGTAGAGCTTAGATATCAAGTTAAATGTCAAAAATTGATACTATACAGTACTATATAGTATATACTATATAGTATTAAGCTGTTTGATAGAATAAGACAGGTCAACTAAAATTTCTGCTTCTTGAAAGCTAGAGAACACATCAATTATCACTGTTTATGTGCTTATGACTGCTCCACACATCACCGCCAAATCTTTTGAGATGACATACTGCATTCTTGAGAAGAATTTGATTTAATTCAAGCATTTTCATTCTCCCAAAGAGTAGGGTTTCTTGTTCTTACCAAAGACCAGAACTAAGGCATAGCCATTAGTAGAGTAAAGACTGTTGAGTAAATATATATTTTACTCTTGGAGAAGTTCTAAATGTTCGTATCAACATTTTTTTTTGGTAGAAATTCCAAGTGTTTGCTGTAAAACTAAAATAGAAATAGCTATTATTAATAAAGTTGTAAATTATAATTTCCAACAGAACGAATTTATATTTTTAGATAAGCATAGTAGTACCTACCTGTAAATTTCAACATGCAACTGGTGAGGATGAAGCTGACCAAGTCTACGTAGTCAGATTATGTTCTAATAATAGTGAAAAAGTGATACACAGAGACAGAGAAAGAGACACAGACTGAGAGAAAATGAGAATGACCCTTATCTAAAGAATTCTAAATGTGCATCCCATAGAAAGACATTCTGAGCCTCGGATCTGCAGTAATTCCAGAAATGAAGGCCATTTCACCAGTGGTGGAACTGGAAATCTATAATACATTTGCTTTCCTCTCAGGAGACAGTCAATTTCTTGATTCTGCTCTTTTATCTTTGGTAAATTATGCATCAATGAAATATTTCATCATGCATGAGTCTCAGATTGTTACTTATACAGTTATGGTTGAATAAATGAGTAAAGTACTCATAACATTTCTTCTTAGTAGATAATTTGACTGGATACAGATATAACTAGGTTTGAGATGCTCCCTGAAGGGGAGAATAACTATATGAGATACTTATTATTATTTTTGGAAGGATGCCAAATTATCACAGTATAAAATAAAAGAAGAATTAAAAAGAAATAAGATGGTTAAGTTTAGTAAATCCTTTGTGACCTAGGGGAAAAATTCTAGTTAAAATTAAAGATACTTTTAACTTTGTGTTTTTTTTCACTTATACCTGACAGACAGAAATTAATAAGCATAATAATCCTTTACATGGATGTAGCATATTTCACTTGAGGAAGTGATTTTCTCACAACAAAAAAATCATCTTTGTTGAACCTGATGGGAGAATATGGAGTTGATTGGAAAGATGTTTGCACATTGCATATATTATAAAATATTAACACTAAAAATATAAGAGATATTCAAATTTGTCATAACAATGAACATTTAGAAAATATATTTACAAATTGCCAGCATATATATGACAAAATATTCATCATCAGTAACCATAGGAATGTTGGGTCAAATCCTTAATAAGGTATTATGTCATCCAAGTAAGTATGCCAGTATAAAAATATGACAAAAACTGAAGCTATGTAGAAATAGTAGTAATTTCTCAGCATTGATGAGTATTACATTAGTNTTCAGAGAGAGAGAGAGAGAGAGAGAGAGAGAGAGAGAGAGAGAGAGAGAAAGTAGATAGGGTCAGAGAGATACCATATAGTTGTTGAAGGAGACAGATGCCCCCAGAACCTTACCAGTAAACTACAAGCCTTGTGGTAAAATAAAAAAATAATAAGAATGGGTTAATTTAAAATGTAAGAGTTAGTTAATAAGAATCTTGAGCTAATAGGTTAAGCAATGTTTTAATTCATATAGTTTCTGTGTGATTATTTCTGATTTGGTGGGCTGGGAATGAACCAGAAGCCTCTGATTACATGGGAACACATAAATGGACAAACGAGTGCAATTAATTTTTTTTCAAGGATTCAAAATAATTTAGGAAATGGTCCTATTTCCTCTCAAAAATATTTAATAAAAATTGAACTGTGGTAAATACAACCATATAATAAAAACATTGGAGAACAAGAGAGACAGTTAAGAAAAATACAAGGTTGTTAAAAATGATAACAAATACAAAAAAAAAAAGAGGAGAACAGAGAAAAAAAGACTGAGGGAAAAAGGGTACCTCAGCAAAAAGTTCTAAAAATCATTTTATTTGTGAAAGTTGAAAAACTTTAATTGGTATTGTTTCACCAGAATTAATTCACATGCCACTGCCTATAAATCTAAATTGTGAGTGAAATATTCATTTATTATAGGAAATAGAGATTATTCCTCTAAAATACAATGTCTAAACTAATTTTAGGGTGATAAATATCTTTTCTTTGATTTAGGTTTCAAAGTTTATTCAGAGTATAAATGTGCATATATACATGTTGAAAATCTTAGCTATACATAAACGAAGAGACTTTAATTATGTATTAGCTAAAAAGTAGCTGAATAATATCAGGAGGAATGTAGAATATATCAAAAGACTGATTTTGTCATCAGTAATCACATTTGAAAGAGTATATATAACAATGAAAATGATTAACCAATTAGAGTGTCTTATTACTGCTCATAGTTTAATGATAGAAGAAACTTTAAGGGAGACAATTGAATTGATGAAGTTGTTTCTCATAGAAGCAAAGGTTTCAGTTTAGAAACTACTTTATTCATGTGCAGTGTTCTCTTATGCTTTTATTTTCTATGGGTTCAATTATCTATAATCAACCAAGAACCAAACAAAAATACATTAACATAAAATTTTAGAATTCAGTAAATCATGAGTTTCAAAGCTCTGTTCTGTCATGACAGAATGAAATTTCACTTTTTTCTTTGTCAGGAGCCATTCCCATTATGTGTCACCTATATGAGAAGAGAAAGAAAGAGAGATAGAGAGACTATCCATATGTGTGAGTATAAGAGAGAGACTATGCATGTTTCAGTGTGTGTGTGAGTGTGTATGTGTGTGTTGTTAACACTGCAGACTGATATATAGTCATCTCTTTTTAATTTATCTGCACATTAGATTCTATCCAAAGTATTCAATGAAAGTTGGAAATACACACATGCACACACACACATGCACACACACACATTTTTAGATGTTTTGCAGATTATTATTTATTTAAAAATATTTTTTTCATTTTATATGCCAAATCCAGTTTCCACTCCCTCCCCTCCTTCTGCTACCTCCACCTTCCCCATCCCCAACCACCTATCCCACCCCCCATCCACTCCTCAGAGAGGGTAAGTCTTCCCATGTGGAGTCAACAAGGTCTAGTACATTGTTTTGAGGCAGGACCGAGGCCATCCCCAATATATCTAGGCTGAGCAATATATCACTCTAGAAAAAATGAGTTCCAAAATGTCAGGAATTGTAGTAATAGGAGCTGCGGGGCTGCATCCTGCCACCCAGCTAGCTTTACCCGAAATAATTACACAGAAACTGTATTCTTTTGAACACTGCCTGGCCCATTAGTTCCAGCCTCTTATTGGCTAACTCTCACATCTCTATTAACCCATTTTTAATCATCTGTGTAGCCCCACGAGGTATGGTTTACCAGGAAAGATCTTAACCTACGTTTGTGTTAGGTAGGAGAATCATGGCTACTGACTGTCTCGGTTTCTTTCTCCCAGCATTCTGTTCTGTCTACTCTGCCTATCTAAGCTGCTGTCCTATCGAAAGGGCCAAGGCAGTCTCTTTATTTAACCAATGAAATTAACACAAAACAGAAGACTCTCCCCCATCATTTCCCCTTTATCTGTTTAAACAAAAATGAAAGGCTTTTACTTTAACATAGTAAGATTACATAATACAAAACAGTTATCAAGCAGGAATTATGGTCACAATATTTATATCTACTTTATCTTTTATCATAACTAAGGAAAACTATAACTATAACTAACCATTTTTTAACTCCATCAAAGACTCCAGAAGGATATATTACCTAAGTAAACAAGAAATAAACAACTTCTAAAACTCTAGAAATGACAGAGACATCTCGCTGCCTGTACAGTCACCCAAAGTTCTTTTGTATCGTTGGGGCATCCATCTTCAGCCTACAGGCCCATAGTATCCAGCAAACATTTCCATGAATCAGGAAATTTTAAAGACAGTTTAGTCACTATCTGCTGTGTTCTGCAGAATGTCTTGCAGACTCTTTTATGAATCAGCAAAGACCATCTCACCTTTAGGAAAGTTCAGCAGTCCTCTCTGCAGGTTCTCTGTGTTCAGTTTATACAACAGTCCAGTCAAGTGCAGTTTCTTGTCCAAATGGCTAACCAACTCCATAAGGAGCCTCTTTGATGCCCATCTTCTTCTTGAAGTAGCTTGTGCTGCCAGGAGCAGATGTGTCTCATTGTCATGAAAAGTCCTAAGTTATGAAAACATTTAAAATACCATATCCCCCATCAAGGAATCTGCAAGAGTGACCTCAGCTAAGACCCTAAGCAATAGTGGAGAGGGTGCCTGAACTGGCCTTGCCCTGAGTTCAGAATGATGACTATCTTAAATGTCTCATAGAACCTATATCCAGCAGTGTATGGAAGTAGATGTAGATATTCACACAGAGCACTGGTCTGAGCTCCCAAAGTCCAGTCAAAGAATGGGAGGAATGAGAGTATGAGCAAAGAGGTCAAAACCATGTTGGGGATACCCACTAAAACAGTTTACCTGAGAGAACGTGAGCCTACGAAGTTTAGTCTGACAATGAGGGAACCAGCATAGGACCAAACTAGGACTTCTGAATGTGGGTGACAGTTGTATGGCTGGGGAAGACTATGGGACCACTAGCAGTGAGACCAGGATTTATCCTTATTACTTGCTATGACTTTTTCAAAACAATTTTAGATAGTTTTAAATGGATTAAGCTTTATAAATATGTAGAGCTAGAGATGTTTATTTTTAGATATTGATACATTCTATATTTTAAAGATTTTATTTATTTATTTATTTATTTATTTATTTATTTATTTATTTATTATGAATACAATACTTTGTCTGCATATGTACCTGCACCCATGAAGAGGGCACCAGATCTCATTGTAGATGGTTGTGAGCCACCATGTGGTTGCTGGGAATTGAACTCAGGAACTCTGGAAGAAGAGTCAGTCCTCTTAACTGCTGAGCCATCTCTCTATCCCCCTACATTCTTTAACTTTTCTTCTACAATATATTAGAGATACGGCTTGACATTTCAGTTGTAAGAAAACTGTCAAGAACTTAAAAATCTTCTGAAGAAGCAGAATAAGAGTTGCTCATAACAGTGGTTGTAAGCCTGAGAAAGGAAAACAAGATGAATCTGCTGTTGTAGGATAACGTTTTTGTATACCATGAAGGAGTGTCTCTGTTAAAGCACCTTTGGATTGGTTTAATAAAATGCTGAATGAGCAATACCTAGGCAGGGGATGCTAGGCAGGACTTCTGAGATAAGAACTCTGGAAACAAGAGAGGTGGAATTGGTGAGCAAGACAAGAGAAAATCATGCATACAGAATGGAGGAGTGATAAAGAACCATCTGGCATAATGTAGATTAATAGAAATGGGTAGTTTAATTTATAAGAGTTAGCTTGTAATAAGCCTAAGCTAACGCTAAGCTTTTGTAATTAATAAGTCTTTAGGTCATTATCTGGGGGCTGACAGTTCAAAGAAAGTTTGACAATAGGTGTCCAACATGGGGATCACGAATATCCACATAGTGTCTGAAAAAGCTGAAAAATTCCAAGCATAAAGCCAGACATGAACTTTCTAGTAACCACAGACTCCCAAGAAAGCCCAGTGCTCACAGCATAGAGAGACATGGCTTTTTAAGATTCCCTGCTGTGAAACTGAGCTCTTGAACAGCCAGAGTTCTACTGTATAGGTACAACCATCTGCCCCAGTGCTTGCCCTCTAACTTCCCAAATCTGGGACAATAGGATGGGCATCAAAAGACACTCCATGTGGTGTTTGCTTTCAATGCGGCATGGTAGTCTCTGATCAAAAAACTGCCCTTGTCTTGACTGTTGACAATATGTTGTCTAAAGTAGACAAGCAGGACACACAAAAGTGTGAGTACCAAGCTTTCCCAAGACAGAGTAGGTCAGTCTTTGAAAATCTCTGATTCACAGAAAAGTCTTTCAAGTATTCTAGGCCTATATATAGGATGAAAATGATGATATCCTAATGTTGCAGATGAAACTTGAGTGACTATCCAGGCAACCAGCTGTCTCTGCTATTTCTACAGTTTTGAAAGTTGTTTGCTCTGCACTAGCTGCTTATTTGGGTGATATTTTCAGCCATCGTGGGTCTTTGATGGGAGTTAAAGACAAGATAGTTGTACCATTTCCTTTGTTACTAAATTCATCAAATAAACTTACAAAATAGATATAAAGTTTATAAAGGTTCAGATACATAAAAGCTTAAGTTGTTATGTGAGAAAACATTTAAAAGTTTAAAAATATATTTTAGGTTGTTAATACAAGTTATGATAGAAAGTGATTTAGGTATATAACTTTGAATTCACCAATCTAGGATATATATTAAAGTATTTTCTCCAATTATGCCAAATACTAATGGTCTAAACAGTATGAATGTAATTCTTACTTGATAATTGTTCTTATTTTATGTGGTTTTACTGTTAGAACTCTTCTTTTTTATATATTTATTTGTTATGTATACAATATTCTGTCTGTGTGTGTGTCTGCAGGCCAGAAGAGGGCACCAGACCTCATAACAGATGGTTGTGAGCCACCATGTGGTTTCCAGGAATTGAACTCAGGACCTTTGGAAGAGCAGGCAGTGCTCTTAATCACTGAGCCATCTCTCCTGTCCAGAACTGTTCTTTTTAATTTAGAAAAAAAAATGAGGAAATATTGTGAGATAATCTTTATGTACACTGTGACAATATGTCTGTGCTAAAGCACCTTCTTATTGGTTTAATAAAGAGTTGAACGACCAATAGCTGGAGAGGATAGGCAGAACCTCTGGCAGAGATAGGAACATTAGGAACGAGACAGGTGAAACTAGTGAGTGAACTGTAGGAAAGTAGAATGCGCAGAATAGAGAAGTAAGGAACCATGTGGCAGAAATTAAATTAATACAAGTAAATTAATTTAACTTATAAGAATTAATTGGGAACAAGTTTAACCTAAGGTCAAACATTCATAATTAATAATAAGTTTTCATGTCACTATTTTTGGGCTTGTTGACCAAAGAAAGTCCAAAAAGAAAGACTTGCTATAGTATGCAACAATTTTTATTGAGTAATATAAATTATATTTTTCAAATAAATGAGAATTTTTGAAGTCAAATTTGAAAAATCTTTCAAGGTACTTAAACATTTGAAGTCTACTATTTTTGTGACTGTGTATTGATAATTATTAATATCTTGGAATGTTAATGTTTTGATCATTGATTTTATTCAGGTAAAGAATTGTTTTACTATCAGTATCATAATATTTCTCATGTATTTAATAGTTCATTTACTTTTCTTATATCTTAGTTAAAATGTTTTATGACAGTTAAAATTTCAAATAATTTTCTTAACTTTCACAGTACATTGAACTTCAATGAGGAATCTAGATAGTCTCTGCTATAAATACATCTCCTTCAGCAGGAGATCAAATCTGCCACATGAAGAGGGTTCTGTTAGTTAATTCCAAGTGACTAGTTCATTTGCTAAGCACATATTTTGTAGCACAACAATATTTGCAACTGAAGATAATTAAAGATGAGACATTACATGCACATTTATGTCAGATCATATAGCACGTATTTTGCTTACCTCAAACTTCAGAAAATTTCTCATTGAATTAATAGAAGCACTTACCTTAGACTTCAGAAGATTTCTCATTGAATTTATAGAAAATAGTTCAGTGTCAAAATATATGTACTTCACTGTCCTCCAAAAGATTTCTATAAATAAGATTCCATATGTTATTCAATTAAAGATCTTTTCCTCTGAGAATACAAGTGATATTTTAGCAACAAGGTCTCCTTCTGTGCTTTTAAGTCATAGACATGAATACTCTTGCGATGTATCCAGCTACATGTACCACCCCATATGGCAATATTCAAGAACTCACAACTCTTTGTTTTTATTACTTGCTTTGTAAAATAATCATACCTCCTAATTATATTGGAGAAATCATTGTATCATTCATATTGAATATGTATATTTTGTTACTCTCTTTAAGCAATAAAAAAGAGATAAAAGACCTTACAGTGAGTGGAAGTCTTAAAACTTAGAGATATATAGCTGGCAGCATTTTACAGATAGCTGTTTTGTTAGGTATAAATTATAAGGGGATCAAAAAAAATTATAAGGGGATCTTCTGAAAGATCAAATTGGAGGAAGAACAGAAAAGAAGAGTAAGGAAAGAGATACCTTGATGGAGGAGCCATTAAGTGGTTAGGAGAAATCTGGCACTAGGGAATTTCCCAAGAATTCACAAGGATGACCCCAGCTAAGACACTAAGCAATAGAGGACAGGGTGTCTGAACTGGCCTTCCCCTGTAATTAGAGTGATGACTACCTTAATTGTCATCATAGAATCTCTATCTAGGACTGATGGGAGCAGATGCAAAAAAATCACAGCTTAAGCCCTGGGCTGAGTTCCTAGAGTCCAGTTGTTGAGAGGGATGAACAATAATATGAGCGAACTGGTCAAGAACATGATGGGAAAACCCTCTGAAACATCTAACCTGAGCAAGTGGGAACTCACAGACTCTGGACTGACAGCTGAAGAAAATGCATGTGACAGAACTAAGCCCTCTGAATATGGGTGACAGTTTTGTGACTTGGAAAGGTTGTGGGAACACTAGCAGTTCAAACCAGTATTTATCACTACTGGGTGAACTGCTGAACTGCTTTTTTTTTTTTTTTTTTTTGGAGCCCCTTTTCTATGGAGAGATACCTTGCTCTGTTTCTATACAGGGAGGAGGGCCTTGGTACTACCTTAAATGATGTGACAGACTTTGTTGACACCCAATGGGAGGCCTCACCCTCTCTGAGGAGTGGATGGAGAGGAGTAAGGGTAATGTGGTGAGAGTGGGAGGAGAGTGAGAGGAATCTGGGATTGTTATGTAAAATAAGATTGTATTAAAAATAAAAACAAAACAGAAACAATAAAAAAAAAGCTATGCTACTAGACTCAGTTCTTTTGTGTCGGAGAATCCCTTCCCAAGCTCCCTCAGGTTTTACGTGGATATAGTTGCTAAATATTGGGTGTCATTTGTCAACAGAAGTTTCTGTCTTGCTTGGTTCAGCAGCCTAAATTATTACTAAGTAAACACACGTCAGCTTATATTAATTATAAAATGTTTGGCTTTTTATCTCAGGTTTTTTACCTCATGGTTTGGTGCTTTTCCCAAGAAGGTATTCTCATCTGGCTTCCCCTGTGTCTGGCTGGTGACATCACTTCTACCTTTCCTTTTTTCAGAGTTCTCCTAGTCTGGTCACCCTCAGCTATATTTCCTCCCTGCCTACTGGCCAATAAGCATTTTGTTAAACCAATACAAATGACAAATCCTTAACATAAACATTATCCAACAGTAATACTCAAGTTTTTATTTTTAACATTATGTAATAGAATTGTCTGGACAAGGCAATTATACCAACAATATTACATTTTATTTTTTTCACAATAACATTTTTAATTCAAAGAAATTTAAACAAACTCCAACCACGCATTTTATACATTGGTCAAACTACAAGTGACATACTATGGTGTATTGCTTAGACTGTTTTTTAAATTTATTTATTTTATTAAAAATTTCTGCCTCCTCCCCGCCTCCCATTTACCCCCCACCCCTGATTCCTCTCCAGTCCAAAGAGCAGTCAGGGTTCCCTACCCTGTGGGAAGTCCAAGGTCCTCTGCCCTCCATCCAGGTATAGGAAGATGAGGCATCCAAACAGACTAGGCTCCCACAAAGCCAGCACATGCAGCAGGATCAAAACCCAGTGCCATTGTCCTTTGCTTCTCAGTCAGCCGTCATTGACCGCCACGTTCAGAGAGTCCGGTTTGATCCCATGTTTTTCAGTCCCAGTCCAGCCGGCCTTGGTGAGATCCCATTAGATCAGCCCCACTGTCTCAGTGGGTGGGCACACCTTTCGCAGTACTGACTTTCTTGCTCATGTTCTCCCTCCTGCTCCTCATTTGGACCTTGGGAGCTCAGTCCAGTGCTCCAATGTGGGTCTCTGTCTCTATCTCCATCCATCGCCAGATGAAGGTTCTATGGTGATATGCAAGATATTCATCAGTATGGCTATAGGATCGGGCCATTTCAGGCTCCCTCTTCTCAGCTGCCCAAGGAACTCGCTGGGGACATCTCTCTGGACACCTGGGCATCCATCTAGAGTCAAGTCTCTTGCCAACCCTAAAATGGCTCCCTTAATTAAGATATATAATTCCCTGCTCCCATATCCACCCTTCCTTCATCCCAACCATCCCATTCTGCCAAGCTCTCCCCATCCTCCCCTTCTCACTTTTCTCTCTCCATTTCCCCTTACCCCCATCCTACCCCCACCCTCAAGTCCCCAATTTTTGCCCGGCAATCTTGTCTACTTCCAATATCCAGGAGGATAACTGTATGTTTTTCTTTGAGTTCACCTTCTTATTTAGCTTCTCTAGGATCACGAATTATAGGCTCAATGTCTTTTATTTATGGCTAGAAACAAATTATGAGTGAGTACATCCCATGCTCATCTTTTTGGGTCTGGGTTACCTCACTTAGGATAGTGTTTTCTATTTCCATCCATTTGCATGCAAAATTGAAAACTTTTGCCAACTTGACACCAGTTATCTGGAAAGAAGAATATCATTTGAGAAAAAAAATCTAACATTAACGTGGGCCTATAAGCAAGTTGAAGTAGCATTTTCTCGGTTAATTACTGGTGTTGGGTGGGACAGCCTACTTCACTGTGGTGGTACCAACCATGCAAAGATAGTTCTGAATTGTATACATAAGCAGGTTGCACAGTCTACCCTGTTTTTAGTTTTAGTTCCTGCCTCCAGATTTCCACTCTTTTAATTCTAGAAGTTATAGTCATGAATTCTCTCCATGATAGAGTGTGACCTGAGAGTTATAAATTGAAGTAAACGCTTTCATCTCTATGACCATTTTGGTTATGTTCTTTTTTTTTTTTTTACAGCAAAGAAACCCTAAATAGGACAGATGGTGACTTTAAATTTATTTATTGTTCATGATACTATTTGTCCATAAAATATAAATGCTTTATTAATATTTTTGGTATATGTCATATGGTTTACACAAATAAAGTTATTCCTTCTTTATTCAAAATTATATGACATCTTAAATGTAAAACAGTAGCAATATTAAATAATAAATGCTATAACATATTAAAGTTTGAAATCACAAAATCCTTTAGAAATTTATCATATGAGTTCAAACTAAAAAGAAACTCTATTCAACATTATTCTTTATGGTAAAACAATTATATATCAATATACAAAAAATCACAATGGAGATTGCTCTTGGGTAAATATGAAATGATTATTTTTTGGAATTAAAATTTTGAACATAAGATTCATTTTGTCTCCATATTTCTAAATAAAAACAGTATAATTGTGTCTTAGAAAATAATTCCAAATTGGCAAACTGTCAAATGGTAGCTTATTTAATATCAAAATTGCCAGATTCTCACTGAAGACTAATAATAGAATTATTGAATAATTTTGCAGTCACTGATAGTGTAATGGTCTTTATTTTGACACACAACCCTGATTACAGATGGAGCTGAAATATTTCTCAGTGGATTGGTTAACGGCAGGATGGGAGGGGTAAACTGCTCAATTCAATGATCCACCTTTTATGTGTGAATATAAATGGCCAGAAATATAATGAATTCAGTCTTTTAGATGCTTGCTTCATCATATCACTCATCTGCAATTTTGGAGTGTTTCCTCTCTATAGGAATCTGCCAATATGATTATGTTCCTTGAAGAAAAATGTTTTTCAAGTGTAATGTACTTACTGCATAAAACCTCATAACTCAATGTAAAGTATGAAGTTTTAAAGGCACTAAGTATTTCTAAAACTACACATCACATAAATAGGTAAGAAATGTGCATTTTTCTTAAAGATATGCTCAGATTGCTACATATGCATTGATGTAGATATAAATATATTGAAATCCTGTGTCACAGATTGCAAGCTTCTGTGCTCTTTCTTTTTGCAAAATTTAAGCTTTAATTATAATTTATTTTTATACCTGAGGTAATTTAGCATCTAGATGTTAGTATTGGATTCAGATGTATTTTTTAATGAGTTTTGCTTTTTAGTATATTATAAGATATCACACCTTGTTACATATTACTAGATCTCTGCAATGGTTTCAATATTGTAATAATTAATTAATAATTCCTTAGGTAGGAATAATATATTCTGAATATCATAATTTTGTTTGTTTGTTTTGGTTTTTCTATCTGTTTTTGAGATAGGGTATCCTGTAACCTAGTATATACTCAAGCTTCCTATGAAGCTTAAAATTACATTACCTCTGTTTCTACTTTCAAATTGTTGGGATTAAAGAGCTGTGTTTCCATTACCAACATAATGTTTTAATTATTCAGTAGTATATTTCAGTATTTAGCAAATTTCTGGGTAAGTAAAATTAGTTAACTGTTTATAAATTTCTTTTCTTGATTGATATATGGGTCCCTTGAGAGTTGATACATCTAAATTCTGGTGACATGTCATATTGTATTATGGACAAATATTACCTAATTGGTTTTTTTTGGGGGGGGGATATTTTCGAGACAGGGTTTCTCCGTAGCTTTTGGTTCCTGTCCTGGAACTAGCTCTTGTAGACCAGGCTGGCCTCGAACTCACAGAGATCCGCCTGCCTCTGCCTCCCAGTGCTGTGATTAAAGGCGTGCGTCCCCACCACCTGGCTACCTAATTGATTTTGACACAGACTCTGAAACTTAAATCCAGCAAGTTTAACTTAATGGATTAGTGATATACATTATTTCTTCGTTTTTTGTTTGTTTAGTTTTTCTGAGACTGGGTTTCTCTGTAGCTTTGTAGGCTGTCTTGGAACTAGCTCTTGTAGACCAGGCTGGCCTCAAACTCACAGAGATCCACTTGCCTCTGAGATAAAAGGTGTGCACCACCATCACACAGTCTATTTTTATTCCTTCTTACCATCCGATTTTCCTCCCCCCCCTCTCTCTCTGTAAAAGTTTGGAAAAATATCTTTCACTCAAATGGATCTAAGAAGCAAGATGGTATACCTATCCTAAGAACTACAAAACAAAATAAATCAAAGAGATGGAGAAGGAGGTGTCATATTCATCACAAGAAATCCCATTAAAATGAAGTTTCTTTTGTGTTACATGGATCCCATTGGCTTATCTAAAACTTCAAAAATAAAGGCTTTTTGTGTTCATTAATGTGTTTGTCCCCATCCACACTGGAAAGGAGGGATATAAAAAAATGGACTACTAAAATTTTGAATTTAAATATATGCAGAATAAAAGAAGATCAAGTTACCTGGAAGGATGGAAGAATCTATCATGTGAACAAATTCAGTAGAAGTGGGTAGCTCAGGAACACAAATAACTTGACAAACTTAAACCACTCAAGAATTTTTTAGCACAGTCTATCTTGATTTTGACTTTATATCTAGCCAAATTTATCTGTTTCTTCAGGGGTAGCCTGACCCTGGTTGCTATTTTGGCTATGTACACAGATCATCCTTCATGCAGCATTTCTTTGTGGGAAATTAATTTGTTCATAAAACAGTAAGGCACACATGTTCATAAATCAACTTTATATTTGCTGCCAAAATATAATATATTTTGCTATATATTGTGCTAGCACATGCTCAAGGCACAGAAAACAATTTTAAAAATTGGTTTCAACAAAGTCCAACATTCTATTCATGAATATCATACTGCAATATAAGAAGGTAAAACAATACATAACCTCTTTCACACAGATTTCCAACTCTGAGAAATGTTGGATGTTAAAATCCCACTTGTGTCAACCAACAATTATGCTCTTGGTAGTGGGAGAGAAAGGATTCAGCATGTGCTTCCGTTGCGATTTTTTTTTACCACATCAAAACAAATAGCCTTTACTCCTCATTCGTCAAGGTAATGAGAAAACTTTTTTTTTTTTTTGGAAAGGCAAAATAAAATGGCGAGTGTAGTAAATAAGTTGCCAAGTATGGACCCTGGTACCTGAATTTAAATCAAACCATATTTTAATAAATTTGGTTGATATTACAGGTAGAAAAGAAAATAATGGACTTATAGTTCAGTGATCAGTGTGGTTAATAATTATTTTTAAAATTCCAAAGTAGTGATATGAACAAGAAAGTAAAGTAGGGCTTTTCAAAAGATGTTCATGTTATGTCATGTGCTCATGTGTTTTGAAGGTATGTATGTCTGGGCGCAATGTTTGTGAATTGCCCACCTTGGCCATAAAAGGATCTGGTTACAGATGGTTCTGAACCACTAGTGCATGCTGGGTATGGAACTTGTGTCTTCTCTTAGAGCAGTCAATCCTCCTAACAACTGAGCCTTACTTAACTCCAGCCAAATGGTATTGCTTGAATAAAGATTTTAGTTTTATTTTTTTTTGTTTTGTGTTTGTGTGTATCTGGCTATAATTTGTGCAGGTGAATGATATATGCCTCGAGGGTGGAAGAGGACATTGTATCCTTTGGGGCAAGAATTACAGACAGTTGTAAAATTCCAGGCATGGTTGCTGCAAACTGAACTAGTTCCTTTCCAAGAATAATGTGTGCGCTTAACTGATGAGTTTCAAACCAAAGTTTTAAACATAGCAAAATAAAAAGTAAAAGTGGTTTTTTTTCCAATACAAAGCCATTGAATAAATAAATTCCTGACTTGAAATATCCACAGAGGAGAATATTTTTTCTCATATATTTAGAGAAAGTGATGTGATTTCTTTATTACCTTACCATTGTTTTTCAAATCAATATTTCCTTAACACTGCAAAAAGTAGTTATAACATTATGAGTGATGGATATTAAATTTACATAAAAGACATCTGTTCTAATTCCAAATAATTTTGTAAGCAATGAGCTTTTTGTTCATTGTCCTTCAATTATTTGAAAGATACTCAACTGATGTAAATTTAACAAAAAAGTTGTACTCTTACGTTATAATTTCTAAGATTTTAATATTTATAGAATGAGCCATTCCTTGTCAATGTATAATTCCTTGGTTGAACAATAGCTTGTTATCATTTGGGAAAAAAAACTATTTATTTGGTGGCTACATTTGTTTTTTGTTTGTTTGTTTTTTAATATACTACATAACCCCAAGTATAGGAGCGTGAAAGTATCAAAACGAAGTGCTAGCTCTGATGCTTGTTAATGTTGTGGAAGGAAAGCCTGGTTGTTTGAATTCAGGTTGTTTCAAGTCAGCAAAAGTTAAAGCTTACAGTCCTTCATCTATGATTATGTGTGGATTGTTCACTCATTTGTTATTATGTGTGGCAAGCATGCTTTCATTTATAGGTTTCTATCATTTATAAAATTTTTATTCACTTTAAAGTTTCTTAATTAATGAAAAATTTGATATATTAAGATATAAACTTTACTGGGTTATTATGCAAGAGCTTGTAAGTTTTCCAACACAGGAAGGCTGTTGGAAATGCACTTCCCTAACACTATGTATGTTCTGAATGCAGACAATCTTTTCCAGTCACACCAACCAGCTTTCCCAATGAAGTATGATATGATATCTTGTATTAAATTAGCAGTGGAATAAACTTGAAGTTAAATGAATCATCAATCAATAAATACCTTCGCAAGCTGCTTCATGCTTTATTGACTCACAAGCTGTTTATTCCACAGTCATTGTGCTTAAGTGCAATTATCATTTAATTACGTTTTCTGCATGTATCAAATTTTACTTTAGATTTCTTCCTAGACCAAACAATTCTGAGCTCTATATCTATTCATTAACCATGGGTTGTGTTTAGCCTTTCATATTCACCAGGCTAGTCTTGATTTCTGCTTGTTCACTGGATGCATCTCACAATAGGACCTCATAAAAGCACATTTAACATGCACCCCCTAATTATCATCATAGTTATTGTTCTCATTGCTTACATCAAGATTGCTCTGAAATATAACTGATGATGTGTGTTGGAGAAAATATAGCATATTCTGAGTCAGAGAGAACTATTGAATTTTATAAATGTAAACCATAAATACATACCTTTTGTTAAATTTATCAAATGTTCTATAACAAGAATATGATAATGAAGTGCACATTGAATATCCTTAATTTCATATTGTTCATGTTAAAATTTAAACTTCACTAAAGAGCAGAGAGATACCAGAATCATTTTAAGTTTATAACTTGATGCACAAACATTATTTCATTTATTTTTCTATATTAAGATTTCAGAAACAAAACTTCATCATTCTTTAAATCATCTTTCAGAAATAATGGCTATTGGGTGTGATGGTTTAGAAAGAGCCTCCTCTAGAAGAAAATTCAAAATCTACAGGATATTACTTAAGAAAAGAATATTTTACTTGGCTGGAGAGTATATTAATCACTTTCCTATTTCTATGATAAAATACTGTGACTACATCCAACTCCAGAAGGCTGAGTTTACCTGGGCTTATTACAGAGTGATGAGTTCATCAAGGGGGAAATCCTTGAAACAAGAGCCAGACATCCAAGCAGGAAAAGAAGAAAGATGAGAGGTCACAAGGTCACATGACAAGCAGAAACATGAAGTGGAGAAAGCAAGCTAGAAATTGTATGAGAATTTTCATCTCAAAGTCCACCCACAGTGATGTACTTCCTCTTGCAAGGATCCACCACCTAAACATACCTAAAGAGCAATAGGTCATGGAACAAGGTGCCCAAGATTGTGAAGGATATATATTGTTCAAACCACTACTTTGTGACATAACATCATTTACAGCAATGTTAATACTAATAGTATACATCTGGTGATCTTTTTTTTTATGAGAGACTAACAATATTTCTATTTCTAGAAGTTTGAAGTACTTCATATATTATGGAACAAAGTAAGAACCGTCGACGCTATAATTCAGCCAAAACTACTTTGCTGTAGTCCTGCACCAGCCCAGGTTCAGATCCTCAGGAGGGGAAGGAGTACTGGCATGAAGAAGCAGGCAGATCTCTGTGAGTTCAAGGCCAGCCTGGACTACTGAGGTAGTTCCATGACAGGCTCCAAAGCCACAGTTAAACCCTGACAAAAAAAAAAAGAAAAAAAAAAAAAAAACCTGTTTGATCACCAGATGAGTTTCACATAAGTGACCATCCTGAATAGCTTTAAATGCCTTTACATTTCAAAACAAGCATGTTTTCTCTACCTTCCAGCATTTACCTCTTTAAAAAACAAGTATGTTTTTCCTAAGTTTTACATTAAACCAATTTTAAACCAAAACAATGCTTAGCATTTTTCGTTATCTTGAATAAATATTGAGCCAGGCACATGCTGAACTTAGAAAGCTAAAAAGTGATTAACATAGGCACACATTCTCAATAACAAAGTAATTCAAAATTTAACAAAGCATATTTATAGAAATAGAAATGATTTGCCATAAACTGCTTTCATACAGTTACCTTGTATTTCTCTAACTGTTCCCTTGTCTTATAAAAACACAGGTAATCTGATCAATAAAATAATTTTAAACTCAAAATCAGTGCCAAAATAGCTTATCTCTCCATTTTAGCTGTATCCAAAGTTAGAGGCAAAAGATTAGTTGTCAGGCAATTGGCTAATCCAAACTTATATATGCTGGTATATATCAATAAAAATACTGGTGAATGTACTGGTAAGAAGGACTTGCAAAATGTTTTATCTTATCTATTTTTTTGGCCATGACAGCGTCTTCTTGAAATTTTATATTTCTTTTATTATCAGGTGTTTAGTGGTACACATTCTAAGAATTTTTAGCCTGAGCATGTCATTTTATTCACAGATATATAATTTCTATAATTTTCATTATACTGAAAATAGATTTTTTTTCTCATATAATATATCCTTATTACAGTTTTCTCTTTTGCTTTCCTCACAGTTACTTCCTACCTCCTCTCCTATCCAGATCCACCATCCACCTTCTTTCTGCTTCTCCTTGGGACAACTGCCCTTTACTGAAAAGAAACAGTGGTGAGTGGATGGCTGTGTGTGGGTGGGCAGAAAGGTTGTGGGGAAGGGACAGGGAAGAGAAACTGCAGTTGAGATAAAAATAACAATAATAATAGCAGTATCAATAATAAATAAAATAATATATTAAATATATAATAAAACATAATTTTAAAAGATAAAACAAAAACATCAGAATTAGACAGAACAAACAGATGAAGAAGAGCCAAAAAAGGGCACAGAAAACAGGTGTAGAGGCAGAGGCCTAATTTTTTGCATACTCAGGAATTCTATAAAAACACAAAATTATAAACAGTAATATATATTATGATGAGCATATATAATATATTTTATAATATGTTACATGAAATATATTTTATATACATATATAACATATGTATGCACAGAACCCGTTTGGCCAAAGGAAGAAAGATTTATATTAACATATAACTTTAAAACATGATTTAAATAGAAAAGAAAAGCCTTGGATGACATTATGAGGCAAGGAATCTCCAAAGATTCCATTGAGTTCATTTGCTGTTAGCCATCTGCTTTGGGCACGGGGCCTACCTTTAAAAGTAGTTTGTTTCTCCAGTGAGACTTACAGGAAACTTAATTTTTATTTAAAGTGTTATCAGTTGAAGATGGCTCCTGGGTTAGGGATGGGACCAGATGTCTGCTTTTCCTCTCAGCTATAGGATCCTGCCAGGTGCAGACCCATGTAGGCCCTATTCATGCTGCCTCCGTCTCTGTGAATTTTATGTCCATATATATGTTGATTTAGAGGATCTTGTTTCCTTGGGGTCTCCCATTGCCTCTGGCTCTTACATCCTTTCCACCTCACTGAGAGAAATGGTTAAATGAAGACTTTCCATTTAGGACTATTTGTTGTGTTCCTAAGTCTTTTATTCTCTGCACATTTTCTGGCTCTGGGTTTCTATACTTCTGCTGCAAGAAGAAGCTTCTATGATGATCACTGAACAAGATCCTACTCTATTAGTATAGCACAATGTCACTAGTAATCATCTTATTGCTATATACTTTTAGTATAATAGTAGTATTTGGTTATAATCTAGGTCTCCAGGCTATCTTGTACCACATTATTTGTAACCCAAGATGTCTACAGCATTGATTAGCATATCTTTCAGGCAGGACAGGGTTGCCTATCAAAGACTTTGTACATGGATTAGTATTTATTTTTCTCATTTGGTAATATGAGATTATCTTCATCTACCAAAGACACTAGACTGCAGAGGTGAAAGTTCAATTTGGACACCATTTTACTATTCCATGTTCAATAAGTTATGTAGATATTGTCTTTAGCAACTGGGCCCTGCTTGTCAGTTTATTAAGAGCAACCTATGGTCTTTGCAACAGCCTTGGTTGTTTGGTGTTCCATGGACACTTTGAGGCACCACCTTAATTAGATGTAACCAAATTCCAATACTGGAGGCCTTGTTTGTTGTTTCTGTCTCCCCCAATATTTGACTGTAAAATTTAGTTCACCTTCATATATGTATATATTTCTCAAAGCTTTTACTCTATTAGGTTTACAAATGACTTCTTCATATGGTCCTCACTGTTAATTGTCTGTTTCATTATTCCCTCTTTCATATTCCCTTCTTTCCTCCTCCCTACATGATCTTCTGATTCCAGACCTCTGAATCATCCATCCATAACTTTGTCAAGTATAGTCCAGATCTAAGAGGATAAACATAAATATTAAAAGTTTATCAAAGTAAGATTAGCAGGTTCTACCCTAGAAGCTCTGACCTCCAGCTATAGACTTATGGCCTGTATTACAGTACACAGCATGCAGGCCTGTAATCTAGCCAGAGAGAAAACAGTTATTCCATTACAGTTGTGCAATTATTACACTAGTGGACACACCTTACCTGAAGGTCAGTGTTAGAGTTGGTAGAGTTCAGCTTTTATTAAGATATTTGCTGCATTTATTACCACATTGCCTGCCTTGCTCGTTCTGGAGGAAGGAAAATTAGATAGCAGTTACTTTGATATTGATTACTTTTTGGTGTGCAGCCAATGTGTGTAGTTTCTCTGGTAATAAAGCTTTAACATATGCATATGATTTAGGAGGCATGTAGGTGTTGTGCTCATAGATCAGGACTAGAGAAACAGAGAAATGGTAGACACATAGGGTAATCTCTTCAAAGGAATAAATGAGACATGTATAACATATTTTGAACCCAGAAGGCTGGGAGTGGAGGTAATTAAAAACCTGCTGACTATGTGGTTAGTTCACATGAACTTTCCCAGACACTTGTCTTAAACTTTTTTTTTTATCTCAGTAAGTCTACAGTGTTATCCTGTTTTAGATCCTTGTATGAGTATTGTTTACCTTAATCTATTTTCTTCGTTAATCTGTAGAACCTGTATTTATGGAAGAGGGTTTATTTACTTTATAAAAGTTTTAATGTATTCAAGTCTTTATTATAATAAATTTACTTATTTATTTCACATCCTGAGCACAGCTTCCCCAGCCACCTATCCTCATGTTACCTTTCCTCACGTGCCCTCTACCCTCTACCCTCAAAGCACTCATCTGTTACTATTTATAGAGGGGCGAGACTCTTGTATCAACACTGCCGGCCATGGTATTTCAGAAATCCCCAAAATGTAATGAGTGATCAAGGTCATGTCCTATAGCCTCTGCTGTTTCGGAGACCTCTGGGGCCTCCTTGACCATATCTCATAAGAAGACTACTGGCTAGCTTTTCACCAAGCTGGCAGGAATGAGAGTCTTCTGAGAGAAGGATAAGACAATTGAGAAAATCTCCATAAGATTGGCCTGTGAGGACACCTGTGGGAAGGTTTTTTTTTTTTTTTTTTTCCTTGATGGGGGATGTCAGAGAGCTCAGCCCATTGTGGGTGGTGCTGCTGCAGGGTGTGTGCTCTTGGGATGAATAAGAAAACAGAATAAGCTAGGAGAGAGCAAACTAGCTACTAAACAGCCTCCCTGTTTGGCCGTTTTTTCAATTGCTGCCTCCAGCTTCTTGTGTTTTGAGTTCCTGCTCTGACTTCTTTTAGTGATGGAGTGTGATCTGAAGTGTGTAAACTGAAATAAATCCCTTCCTCCATAAGCTGTTTGTGATAATGTGTCTGTACGAGCAATAGAAAACGTAACAAAAAGAGGAGAAATCTCATGGCTTGCACTATTGTTTTCATTTAATAATTTATGTTTTCTGGGAACAACATTGTCCTTTTATGCATGATACCTCCATTTGATTTCTTTCAAACACATTTTAAGTTAGAATAATAATTAGTGAATTTCAAAATGTAGTTTTCATAATCCTTCCTTTTGCTTCTGGTTTCCTTGAAAGAATGAGTTTTTTTTTTTTTTTTCTTTGACGCAGATGGATGATTTGCAGGCATGTTGGATGCCCTGAAACTGAATTACAAATGGTTGTAGTTCACAAACACGGGTCCTCTATAGGAACAGTATACACTCTTAACTGCTGAGCTATCTCCCTAGACCCTCTTTTTTTTTTAATTTTTTTATTGAGAAAAAAAAAGTTTCCGCCTCCTCCCATCCTCCCATTTCCCTCCCCCTCCTCCCGCCCTTCTTCCCCTTCTCCCACTCCTCTCCCCCTCCCTCTTCAGTCCAAAGAGCAGTCAGGGTTCCCTGCCCTGTGGAAAGTCCAAGGTTCTCCCCCCTCCGTCCATGTCTAGGAAGGTGAACATTTAAACTGGCTAGATAGAAAACACTATCCTGAGAGAGAACCTTCATCTGGCGATGGATGGAGATAGAGACAGAGATCCACACTGGAGCACCGAACTGAGCTCCCAAGGTCCCAATGAGGAGCAGAAAGAGGGAGAACATGAGCAAGGAAGTCAGGACCACGGGGGGTGCACCCACCCACTGAGACAGTGGGGCTGATCTATTGGGAGCTCACCAAGGCCAGCTGGACTGTGACTGAAAAAGCATGGGATAAAACCGGACTCTCTGATCATGAAAGAATGAGTTTTAAGAACTATGAAAATTGCATCTGCAGCAAGGTAGCTTTTCCTATGTCTCCCTGAGAGGCTGGCATCCCAAGGCCAAATTGTCTCATTATGTTAACTTCTGTGAAAGGTGAATGTAGGCTTCATAATTGCATTTATTTCATAGCAATGATATGCAGTCTATTCCACTACAGTTGGACAGTTTTTGGGTTTCTCTGTTTCCTCTAAAGCCTTAGAAATTAATAAGCATTAAAATTATTTTTTTTCCAAATGAAATTTACTATTGCTAAAACAAATGCTGTAATTTATGGTTCACTAAATTAAATTTGGTGCGTTGTTTTAAGTCTTTATATTCACACACATGTGGTCAGTGTAAGATTGATCTGTTTTCTATGAAAAAAGTTTCAACTCTATCCCCTTTTAAAAAGGACAATGAAGAAAGCAAACCTCTTTCAACTCTGACTTGTACTTACACATCTGTAATGGGCAAGTGTAAAGTACACCTCTGTGTTTTGTCTGAAAATAAGACTAGAATCCACTAACATTCTACTATTATTAAAAGAACCTAAAAATAACGCAAGATAATATGTACATATACATGTCATTGTAGTTATGAAGAGTAAAACCCACTTGGCATGGTATAGTTCCATGTAAAATAGAGGCTAAAATCTTCCATAATATGGGTTGATCTTACCTTGCGTTTATAGTTTTACATGTAACAGCTTGGCAATTTGTTTTCATTCAAAAATATGCCAAACACATGTGTAGATATGATAATATTGAAATAGAAATGACCATAGATGTAGTTTGTTCAGATAAATGGAAAATCTTATATAAAATGTCTTATTGTAATATAAAAAATTTGTTACACCAGAACCATCTTAAAACTTAAGGTTTTATATTCACTCCATTTAACATGCTGGTTTTTTTTTTTTTTTTTTTTTTTTTTTTTTTTTTTTTTTTTTTTTTTGGTTTTTCGAGACAGGGTTTCTCTGTGGCTTTGGAGCCTGTCCTGGAACTAGCTCTGTAGACCAGGCTGGTCTCGAACTCACAGAGATCCACGTGCCTCTGCCTCCCGAGTGCTGGGATTAAAGGCGTGCGCCACCATCGCCCGGCTAACATGCTGGTCTTATAACATGAAAAAGTAGCCATAATTTGAAATAATGCAGAGGAGATTCATGAAGGGAAGAAGCTACTTTGTCTTCCTATGTTATGATGCTCCGTGTTTTTTAGCTTCTGTGACCTCTTTGCCACCCTTACATGATGCATTTGAATGCTGTATAATGTGCACTCATTTGTGAAATAGATGATCACCCTATTTAAGTATGTGTAGTTTAATAATAAAGTAAAATAACAGGGTCATCAGTACACGTCATAGCTCTTAAGCCATACATTTTATTGTACTTTTAATTATGTGAATAAATATTTAAATTTCCATGACAGACCAAAATTTGGAGTTTCTGGGTGTTTAATATAAAATGCTAATATAAGAAGAGGGAGAAGAAAGATCTATTTGAAAATTGGTACCAAGATGAAAGTATTTTAGGAAAAAATAAAGATACAAGGAAAAAAGCACTCCCACTATTTTGAGTTATTATAATATGAGTCTGTATAACTATGACTTCGTATCACAGTGGAACTCTAAGAGTGAAGGTAAAGGATGTATTTCAGCATTATTTCACCAAAAGAGCAAAGTTACCAGGACATTTGAAGCAGTGCAGAAGAGCTATCCATCGAGGAATGCTTGGAGGATGCATTAACTATTCAACAGTTTCACTTGGACAGGGATAGTTTGAAAGCCAGACAATAAGAAAAAGTAGCATTGGGAGGTATTTCTGACAACTACAATAGCAAAACCAGAGATATGGATAGGTTTTCTACAGAATAGGGCCTACTTTAGCTTTGATAATAAATTCAAATTAAATAAATGTGATACATAATATAAATTACTATGTTCAAGAACTGCACATTGATAGTACAAATTAAAAACAATATATAATACATTTAAATGGTCACATGACTTGGATATAATAGTGAATGTGTGAGAGAGAGGCAAGGACTGAGGCAGAAATAAGACAGAGACAGGAAAAGAGTAAGAGAAAGGGAATGAATAAATGGAGCTTACTGTCTTTTCTATGAAGGTGATACAGTTTGCGTAGAAAATCCATTAAAGGATATTTAATAGTGCCTCTCTTTAGGCACTATTTTGTAGGCTGGAGCTTTTAAGTGGTTGGATTTACCAGAGAAAGTTGGTTGGAGAAAGCAATTCAAGTTTGTATCAAACTGCACTGCCAGACCAAGACTCCCTGCTTCCTATGTTCCATGTGAACAAGCTACTGTCTCTCATTCTTCTGCCCATGTATTCCCTATTATGAAAGATTAAATCCTTCTAAACTTCAACTAAAAAAATAAACCTTCCTCATTCATTTTTTTTGTATGGTATTTTAATCAGAGTAAAACAAAATTATCTAAGGCTGTGTAGCACATTGGAGCAAAGATATGAAAGAAAGTAGAATAACTTGATGAAATTATGTTGATGATGAAGAAAACCACTCCAGGCAAATTAAAACTCAATGCATGCATGCTGAAGTGGCTCACATGCTGTAACTACAAGGAGCACAAAAATAAAACAACAACCTCCTTTTGCTTCAGTGGTTTATGTAGAATATTGGAGTCCAAGTATATGAGAAATTGGGTTGGATTGTGACATAAATAACTGTAGAGACTTTATATTTTACTCTGGGGAAACAGTGAAATCATTAGGGATTTCTGTGAAAAGAAATGGCATAAAGTCTCCAACATGAACAACCGAATACTGCCTTGAAAACAGACAGGAAAAACAGATTAGGGAGACTTGGAAACTGTTGCAGTGATCTGGATGGATGATAATTTTGTCTTGAAACACGGTAGGAGAGACGGAGTTAGTAGAAAACATTTAGATTCTGAAGCCAGCAGGAAACACTGACACACTGATTGAAGGGTACAAGCAAAGGGAAGTCTAGGAGGACACCGAGTTATTAGGCTTTGACAAAACAAGATGATCATGACCGGAGATGGAGATACATGAGCCCAGCAAATCTTAAAGGGAAGACAAGGAATTCACTTCAGGACATGATAAATCCCAGTACTGGTTACACATCCATGTCAAAGTGTCAAAAGAGATTCATACTATTTCTGAATTCCAGTAGAGTAGTTCATGATAGCAATATTTGATATGGGGAGACAGGAGAATGGATGATATCATCAAGAGAGTCAGTAGGATGAAAAACTAAGGTCATCCAATTGATAAAATTGGAAGCATTCCAAAATTACTGAAGTGAGTCAAAGGAATGAGGAGCTATTGAAAACTGGGAGGATGGTGACAAGCAAGAAAATAGCAACTCTAGAAGTGTGTACTGGGATAAGACTTAAATAGATACATTATTTTATAAGTGGAAACAGCTACATTTTGCCAAATGCTGCTGAAATGTTAAAGAAAATGTCAAGGGAATGTCAATGGTAGGACTGAGAAAAGTGGAGGTCATTGTGAACCTTGACAGAAACCTCTCAGGAGGGGAAGATATCAGCCTAACAGGAGTAGGTTCAGGAAATGATGGGTAGAAATTGGAGGCACAGAATAAAAATGAATGATTTTTCTATTAAGGAGAAAGCCAGGAGTACATACAAAAGAAGCTAGGGCAGACACACACAGGGAAAAATTCTCAAGTCTGTGCTGCTATGGAATTGTGGTTGAAAAATCATTGTACTCATTTCATGAATAAAGTGTAAACATAGCACTGGACTACAATCTTATTCTGTTCTTTAAGAATCTTTTTCCTGATTACAGGAGTCTAACTTCCAGCTTCACAAATTCACCACTTGGATCTTAGACAACAACTACTTTTAGATAACTACTCTTATCTGCTATTTTATATATTTCTCTAGATAAACACCTCACTTCTAATCCTATCTTCAATTAAACACACACATAATGTATATTTTAAGATATATGCCTACATATTCATAAGTATCATTTGGTAAATTTAAATATTTACTTTAAAAATTTCATTTCATTGTTTTGATTCTTAAAGTGAATATGTACGATCTATAAGAAATTATACTCCTGGTTCTTTTGGACCAGAAAAAAAAAGGAACACAAATATTCTTGCTATACCCAAGTGAAATAACTCTAGATGGTCTCAGGAATGATCTTCAGAACTTGTTGCTAGAGTTCAAGCCTTGTTTTGCAGAGCTTGTCAGATCTCAAGGCACTGGAGAATTCACCTTTCTTCTCTTAGGATACAGTTCTCAAAAGATCTTGTTAGCAAGTACTGGGAATGACCTTCTTTGAACTAGCCAAAACTCTAACTCTGGAATCAAGTCAGCAAAAGATAACAAAGCTCTGGTATGAGCCTGCTCTGAGCGTCTCCTTATCTGTATATATAAGTCTATTACTTAATACTACTACATACATTATATTTTGGCAAAATATTAATATTTTCATATAGAACTTTTGTTTACTTTATATTGTAAAAGCCTACATTTATATTCTTTGCCAATAATTTTGTAACATTATTTACATTTGATGAAAGCATAGAAAGCAAACTTGCTGAAACCTCAGTGGAGAACACATTTTATTTATGAAACAGCACGTTACTGAACCCTGACTAGATCACATCAATATTTGATTAAAATTCACCAGATACAGTCTGTCTTCTAGATTTCTCTTTTTAAAATTTTACTCGCAAGATGATTAGCTTCAGCCAAGATGGTATTTTTTACATAAAGCCTTAATTAAATAGTTTTCTAGCTTGCTTATACATTCTATTGTTTATGTGAAATTAAATTACCATTCATGCTGTTTAAAAAGGTATGGAGAACTCAAAAATTCTAATAACTGTGTTCTTCTCCACCTTTTAAGGCCCATTGTTTTCTGAAGCCACAGGTTAATATAATCTATCAGGTCTGAGACTTTAAAATGAAATTTATAAATTCTGAGATCTTATACACTCAAAGTAAGTCCATATTTAGAATATTGAATGTGTGCATTCATAAAGTTGAATTTATAAAATGCATTAATTTGTTGAAGGAGCTATGGGCTGTGTTCCTACTGCCCTGCTCCTGGCCGCCTGGCTAGCTTATGCCCCAAAATAATTACACTGAAACTGTATTCTTTTAAACACTGCTTGGCCCATTAGTTCTAGCCTCTTAATGGCTAATTCTCACATCTTGCCTAACCCATATTTAGTAATCTGTGTAGTACCAGTCTTACCGGGAAAGATTCAGTATGTCTGAACTGGCGGCTTGCTTCATCACGTCTGCCCTGGAGAGAAGAGGCATTGGTGTCTGCCTCACTTCCTCTCCCTTCCAGCATTCTGTTCTGTCTACTCCGCCTACCTAATTTTCTGTCCTATCAGGGCCAAGGCAGTTTTTTTTTTATTTAAGCAATGACCTTCCTCCATCATTAATTTACCTAATTCTTACGGTGACTACATTCAGCTCTTAATACATATTCCCTCATTTCAGAAAGGAGAATACCTATTTGATTCTATTAGGGTAATTAACATACCTTAAAGCGCTACCTACGGTCTGCATGAGAAACTGAGCTATTGTGATGGCATGTACCTATAATTCTAGCTCTTGTGAGGTAGAGTCAGTTTAATCGGGAATTCAGCATCATTTTGTACTATACAGCATGTTAGGGGTCAGCTGGGCATACACAACATCCGGGCTCAAGTAAATAAATACAATACTGATATCAAACACTTGATCTTATTTCCAACCATGTGTTATAAATTCTGGTTGTATTGTTCTAAGGTGTTGTTTCCCACCACCAGATCTATGAAGTATAGGGAGGGCAGTCATCCTTTTGCAAGCTCTTCAAAGTTGCAAAGCCCTGACTCATTACGGTTTTAGTTCTTACATGATTATTTTCCTTCTGACTCAAAAAAAAAAAAAAAAGATTTTTGACTGCAAGGAGCAGACAATAAAGGACATAGTTACCTGAGAATGTAGTTAGAGAGGACAAAGGGAGACAGTAATTTCAAAAATCTCTCTCAGAGAGAAGCTTACTCAAAGAAGCTTACAGTCCAGGTGTGATTCAAGTCTAGAGAAATTGTACCAGTTAGGATAAATTTTCATGTTTCTAGGAAAGTATTACTATTCTAAACGTAACATAATCTTTAGCAGACTGATTGCAAAGAGGCAATATACATACATTGGTCATATCCTAAGTTGCTTCTAAAATATTTACCACAGTTTTTGTGGTTTTTGTTTTATTTTAAATTGTTTATAATTTAGCTGCACAGATTTGGGGATTTCTCTTGATCTACTTATTTAGTGTTAAGCTAATGATTTATATAACTAAAGACAATTGTGTCTTAATCAGTTTTGGGGAGAAAACTATATTTTATTATACTCTGCATCTTTCTTTTCCAGTTGAAATGATATTCTTGTCAGTAGCCTTATTACCATAGAGACTCAAAGCAATGAGTAAGATACTTATTTTTTTTGTTAGATATTTGGAACAAAATGAGTCTTAACCTGCCACTGTTTCCCAGAGCAATATACCTTGGCAGAGTGTAGTGTACATTGAATAAACTACCTCTTTCTAAAATATAGTTTGCTGGGTTTTGATAAACATATGTGCTAAAAACCTCGTCACGATGAAAATAATAGAAATTCATCACTGCCAGAGGTTGAGAGAGGGCTCAATAATTAAACCCATTGACTGTTCTTTCAAAGGAATAGGTTTGTTTCTTAGCACCCAAGTGGCAGCTCAAAACTATCTATCATAATAGTTCAGGAGACCTGACACCCTCCTCTTGCCTTCTTGGGCAATATATGCACATGGAGTACATACTGACATGCAGGCAATGCATGCATACAATTCAAATAAATAAATAAATAAATAATATTTTAAGAAGAAATTCATCACTACAATGTTTTTCTATATCTTTGTACATGTAATTTCCCTACTATTCTTTATATATAGTGAGTAGTATGTTTTATTTTGAGTTTTCACTACTATTTATAATTATAGACTTATAAAAATTGAATTTTATTGTAAATCTGTATAGGTATGTTGACTTACATTTAATTGTTAACTCATATTTCATTTTATTACTATATGAAAATATTTGCTTTTTGTCATATTAGTAGATATATAGATTATTTCTACTTTTCAACTTTGTCACGGGTATTTTTGATATTTCGATATAAATAGCTTGATATCATGGCTAGGAGCTTAAGTGTCCAGAAAGGTTCATGTTAAAGACTCAGTACTGAGCCTTTAGGGATAGAGTTCTTAATGGGTGTGGCTTAGTGAAAGGTGTTCAAGAAATTGGAAAAGTGCCTTTGAGGAGAGTCAGAAACCCAATATTGTCTCTCATTTTCTCTGCCGCTACTTGATCATGCAGTGATCAGATTTCCTCCATTTCGAGGGTTCCCATAAAGATGTGTTATCAAAGGCCTAAATGCAATGAATTGAAATTTCCAAAACTATAAACTACTAAACCACTTATAATAAATAATTGCACATCTCAGGTATTGGATCTAGTGGTTGAATGATTATTAGCAGTATAAATGTACTTTCCAATAGCGCATTTTAGAATCTGGAATTGAATAGTAGTTTCTTCTTCTGTGTCTATGTTTACAGATAATAATTACTTTCCATCCATTACTGCTCCTTGCTTTCTGAGTTAATATATCTTCATGGATGGATTGACAAATGCAGCCATACCAATTAACATGTATCATTAACAATTATTTCAACCTAGTCTCAGGACTATGGGCTTATAACACATTATTGAATTACAAACTATCAAAATCTTTTTTGAAAATTTTTATTACTTTTAAATTTGAATGTTTCAGCATGCCAAATTTCAGAACAGAGAAATATGTCATGAGAAATTATCTTTTAAAATAACTAATTATAATATCAAAGTTTTGATATAAAATGCAATATATACTTAGAATTAAAAATAAATAATAATATATTTTCGAATAAATACTGAACACTTGACACTCCATTAATTTTAAGAAAGTATTTTATAATTTGACTATAAAATCATTTTCTTCCACTTTAACGTGTATTTTGTGCTATCCCTTAGAGATTAGAAAAATAATTCTAAGTTTTCTCAGCATAGTATATGCTTTTCAAATTATCAAAAAGTTGGACATAGAAAACATAAAATTGTATACATAACCATGATTAAAGATTGTGAGAAATTCATCGTTGTAAGGTCAGAGTTTGTGGGCTCCCATTAACTCAGGTAAACTCTTTCAGTGGGTCTCCCCATCATGGTTTTGACTTCTTTGCTGGTATTCTCATTTCTCCCGCTCTTCAACTGGACTTTGAGAGCTCAGTCCAGGGCTCTGCTACGGATATCTGCATCTGCTCCCATCAGTTGCTGGATGGATATTCTTTGATAACATTTAAGGTAGTTATCAATCTGGCCAGCATAGGACCAAACTAGGCCCTCTGAACATGGTTGACAGTTGTGTGGCTGGGGCAGACTGTGGGGCCACTGGCAGCCAGACCAAGATTTATCCTTACTACTTGTACTGATTTTTTGGAGACCATTTTCTTTGGAGGGCTACCTTGCTTAGCATAGATATAGTGGGGGGTTCCTTGGTCCAACCACAGAACAGTGTGTTGGACTTTGTTGACTCCCTCATGTGAAGCCTTACCCTCTCTAAGGAATGGATGGGGGGGGGGGGGGGTGAGTAGAAGGTGGAGGGAATGGGAGGAAGAAAGGGTGTGGGAATTGGAATTGGTATGTGAAATGAGAAAAGATTGTTTTTAAAAAATAAATTAAAAATAATATGAGAAATCAACATTTAATATATTTTAGGTTGAATATGGCCTCTGTTTTAATTGTCCTACAAAAGTAAAATCATGTTTATATTTTCAATTGCTATAATTAAAACATTCTACTACCCATTTCTTTCCTTTCTTAGGTTGTACTCAAGGACTGGAACAGTCCAAACATATCTTTGGAAGTTGGTAGCAGCAATGTAATTGGACTGTAGGAGAGGAAAAAGACTCTAGCTGACCCATTAAAGAAACTTCCCTTGCTTTTTATTATAATGAATTTATAAGAAATGTGATTTGATAAATTGTATGTTTATTATTAATTTTCATGCTAGAATTGTGGTCTGAACCTGTTAATGTTTGTAGCTACTTTGTTTCACTATGAAAATGTTCCTGATTAGAAAAAGATTAGAACTTATCTGAGAAAACTTTGACATGATGTCAATGAATCCTCAGATTTTCATTCGTTTAATATGACAGATTTGGATTTTAATGCAGCCAAAATCTGTTAAAGACACCTTAGATCAAATTAAGTATGCCATCCCATCTTGGACATCTGCTATTCTTTTATTAGGAAATATTGTGACCATAAGACCATGAGTATCATAAAGCATCATCTGCCTGCCTATGATTATCTGGTTGCTTGTGAACTCTTTAAATGGGACGTTGGCTCAGAAGTGCATGGCATTCAACTACACACTCTACCCTAACATTTTATGAACAGAGGCTAGTAGTACATATCAGATAAGATCTTTTTCCATCCAGGAAACCTAAGACAGAGTATACCTGACAGAATGTATGTACTAATGATGATTAATTTGGATGGTGGAAGAAGACAATCCGAGACAAGGGCAGTCATCTGTTCTGTAGCAGAAACCCAGATTTTAATAAATCATTTAAAATATGGACAGTATGTGAGAACCTATGTATGTGGATTCATTCCATCTTGACCAAAGATTAGCAAGTTCAGGCCTATTCTTGCATCTTCAAGGGTACTGACAGCATTTTGACCGAAGGTGTGGCTGCTAACAATTGCTTTGAATAGGGTGTGGTTATTTGATGCGTTGTGTATTGAGAAGGTGAATATTATATTTGTTCCTTGTATAATGGCAAAAGTCTTTTGTCTTGTCTCTCCTCTTTGAATTGTGGTATATAAAACCTATGAGAATCAACATGGGTAGATTCCGTATTCACAGGGCTGCCCTCCCAACTCTATCTCATGTCTCTGTCTTTACTTTTGTATCCTTGTTTTTCTACCTGCAATTTTTCAACGCTTATGTTTCCCTTCAAGCTAAGATAAATAAACTGGGCAGAACCCAGCTGTTGTTGTCACCTGGATGTGGGATATGGCACTCCACAGCATAGTGAAACTGAACTTAAGACTTTTTTCTATCTAAAGGATACAGAATAAATCCACACCCATGGTGCTCTGGTCACTCCCTTTATTCTCTTTTCTATTTTTCTGTCCCTTAATTTTCTTCTAAGTTCTAATTATTTCTAGTTATCCTTCATTTCAATTCTCTGTTCCAGTTCTCTTTATCCCAGCTCATTGGTTCCAATCTGCTGTTTCAATTCTCTCTAGTTCAAATTCTCTCTTGTTTCCTTGTTCACCTAGATTAAATACACTTATTGTTGGAAGCTCGAGGCAATAGGGAAAAATTTACAAGAGTTACATCTCATTGATCACAGCACATTTCTTGGGTAAACGATAAGGATAGAGCCCTTTGCCATGGCAATGCAAGGTTTCATGGTTTCTGGTTTAAGACTTATCAGAGGTCGGGGGCAGAGTTCCTAGTGAGACAAGCTGTGAGACACAGGCTTTGATCAACCAGACTTGGCAAGTGAAGGACCGGCATGATGTTTAAGGTTGTTTTGTGTTAGTAACATTGGTTAGACGTCTGCAAATTCTTATCTTTTGCATATCTGTAAAGCTTTTAACTTATGATCCATTTACAGAAACATTCAGTCTACTTTGAACTTGCATTGGCGTGAAAATGAGCTGTGTGTAGCTTGTCTTAGACTTGGGAGAAATTGTTGGTTTTTTTTTTTTTGTGTGTTAGTCTAAGTAAAAGAAATAGCAGGCTTTTAAACGTCCTACAGTCCTTGTGGGACAACAGAACTAGTTATGAAGCATATCTTAGTATATTTTCTATGCGTCAAAATTATACATCTTAATGAGAAGTCATCTTCCTGATCACCCAAGGATGTATGTACCCAAAAGATTGAGATGCAATCATGAGATTACATATTCATATCATATGAAATTACACACTACAGTGCAAGTGCTTGGAAGACACCATAGCTGCTTTAACAAATGTGAAATTATAGACAGGAGCAATATTTTCCAGAGTTCATGATCCTTTAGGCACTATCCAGATGGAATTTTCCTCTATCAAAGAATCATTTTTCAAATGTGTTGACCTCTGAAAACTAGTTGTCACCTGCTGCAACTCCCATGGCCTCTGACAAGTTTGGTTGTCTCTGTTGTACTGCGCTGGTGGGCTGCAGTGCCTGCTATCCTAGTGTGGGAAGTCTTTCTGTATATGTGTTGCTTTTATTGGTTAATAAATAAAGAAGCTGCTTTGGGTAGGGAGGAATAGGGCTAGGCAGGGAAAACTAAACTGAATTCTGGAAGAAAGAAGGCAGAGTCAGGGAGAAGCCATGGAGCTGCCAGAGAAACACACAAACTGCCAGCTGGAACCTTGTCAGTAGGCCACAAGCCTTGTGGTAAAATATCAAATAATAAAAAGGGTTAACCAAATATGTAAGAGCTAGCTAGTGATATGCTTAAGTGATTGGCCAAGCAGTGATTTAAATAATATAGTTTCTTTGTGATTATGATGGGAGTCTTGGTGGCCCTCTGACAGCACTCTCCTGAGTATTGTAGCTTTCAGAGATAGCTCTCTTACTACTAGATCACAGCACCAGCTCTCCCACTTGCCTCACTGAGCCAGGCCTGAAGTTGTGAGCATGGGAAAGTGGCCTCAAGTTCTCACTGGTCTCGTTAGCACGAGAAGGGGAAAGATTTCCTCCTGACTGATAATCAGCACCTGGGAAAGGTAGGCGAGCTGACCTAGGGTTATACGCGTAGGAGAACAACCCCTGACTCCCAGCAGCTGCAACTCTTGATAAAGCATGCTCTCCACCAGGCCAGGGCAGCACAGCACATGAAGCTGTGAACACGGGACGGCTGCTCCCATTTCTCATCTGTCCTGTGGCAGCATAGGCAGGGACATGAAGCCCTCCCCCTGCCCATCAGTGCCTGGTGCAGGTCAGTGCAATTCTTCTTCCATCTAACATGGGAGAAACAAAGGGCACTTCCTGGACAAGAAGCTGAAGTAAACAGAGACGTTCAATCATTAGTATATCACTTCGTCATATTTAATATTTCAATTTTTGGATTCGTATATATGTACTAGTCATATGCTCTGGTTCTGTTCTAAAACTCTGGAGTGGCCAGGAATCAGGGAGAAGAGTGACATTTAGGCGCGACTGAAATTTTATTAAAGCAATTGTTCTCCACCTGTGGGTCATAATCCCTTTGGGGAAGATCACATATTAGATGACCCGCTTTTCAGACATTTACACGACTATTCATAGCAGTAGTAAAATTACAGTTATGAAGTAGCAATGGAATTAATTTTGTGGTTGAGGGTCACAGCAATGTGAGGAGCTATATTAAAGTGTCTCAGCATTAAGAAAGTTGAGAACCGCTGTATTAGTGTTCCTCAACTCCATTTTTCTAATTGTGATTTTTATGTCACATATTATTTATTGTTAATCTGTCTATTTATTTTACATCCCAGCTGCAATATCCACACATTCATCTTCTCCCATTCCCACCACCCCTTCTTTGTTCCAACCGCCTAATCTATACTTCTGCTTCTGTTCAGATAAGTGAAGGCCTCCAATGGGTATCAATAAAACATGACATATCAAGTTGCAATAAAACTAAGCACCTTCCGTGTATTAAGACAGGGCAAAGAGTCCCAGTATTAGGAGTAGGGTTCCAAACGCCAGCAAGAAAAGTGAGAGCAGCACCCTGCTTGCCTTGTTTAGAGTGCCACAAGAGGACCAAGCTACTGTAACATATATGCAGCGAGCATATGGAAGTCCCATGCAGGTTCTCTGGTTGTTGGTTCATTCTCTGTGAGCCTAGGTTAGTTGACTCTGTGAATTTTCCTGTGATGTCATTGAACTCTCTAGCTCCTACAATCCTTCCTCGCTTTAATCTTCATGATTCTCTGAGCTCTGCATGTTTGACTGTGCATCTGTATCTGTTTCCATCAGTTGCTGGATGAAGACTCTCTACATATCATAAGATTATGCATACTTAATCTAATGGTGCATGTTTTAAGTTTATTTGCATGATAGAAACATGTAAGCATATACTAAGTTATCTAATAATCAATGTAAACTAGGTCATATACTGGAATTTAGTTTTCTCTGAATTCAATGTGCTTGAAAATAAAAGGTTATTTTATGTGAGCTAGCAGAGTTAAGTGTTATTTCTTCATTTATTTTTTTGTTCTGTTTTCCTTATGACCCTAGGCCATGAAACTGCATCTCCACTTGGGCTCCCACAGTAGTGCTAGCAGGAGAGAGAACACCCTATATTTTGGAAACACTGAGAATTGAATGTTTCAGCCTGAAATAACATAGTATTTCTTCTGTTTCCTCAATAGCTAGTGTTAGAAAAGTCAAATTCAAGATGCTCAGCAGGCTCAGTCTTCTACATGTGTAGCAGGAGAGTGGGGGAGTGGTTATGAGCAAGTGGCACATAAGGGCCCTGCACTATCTGGAAGATATCTCAGGCTTACGACATCAAAACAGATCACTGGGTAATATGACACTTATATTTGCTATTCCTTACTGTAGTTTCATCAGAATGTATGATTAATTACATTTTAAATTTAAAATAATCAAAAATGATATTCTCCAAAATTTTATTAACTGAATTCTTCATGAAGGCTGTGACATAGTTAAATATTTTAGACAAAATTTCTACAGTGATTTTGACTGAAACACCGTGATAAAATATGGAAACTATGAAAAATGATAATGACTAAAATCATGCATGAAGCTTTCTTTCGGGTCTTAGGTACTTGGTATATCTCATCAGGTCTCTCGTTAAAAGCTGAGATGATGAATCTCTCATGACTTAACTCAGAATTCTGAGATTTATCTGTCAGTGTGTGTTTCATTCTAAGTTTCCCTTTTCTGGAAACATGCTAAATATATAATTACTAAATTTCTAAATTTTGTCTAATATCTGCAACAGACATTCTTAAAGTTATATAATAAAATTACCAGTAATATACAACAATTGGAAGAAATTTCATTTCTGATATTTTTCACTTTCCACATGCAAAACCACATGGTTTGGTGGAATGCTTGAAATTTTTTATTTGATTTATTTAGTTCATGAAACATAATCTACTCTGAGTAAGCAAAAAGGAATCAAATATTACTAGTGCCACCAATAACATTGTAAATAACAATCAAAAAAATTAAATAAGGAAAACCTGAAAAGGAATCTGCCTTGGATTTATTTTTATTTCTGTGATAAATAACTTGATCAAAATCAATCAAAAGGATAAAAGTTTATTTGAACTCATGTTTTCAAGTTCAGTTAATTATTACAAGTTGCAGGAAGATAAGTTTAAAAAAATAGTCACATCAAATTTAGTCAAGAACAAAGAGTAAAAAAATACATACATGCTCAGTTGATTGTTGTGTTCTTTTTATGTGTTCAACTATTATAAAATTTAGTACTGCTAACAGAGCAAATGATGTCACCCACCATGGGATGAATCTTTCTATCTCAATTAAATTAATACAAATAAACAGACCTGCATGCAGGACAACCCAACATACATACTTGCTCATTGAGAATATCTTGCCAACTGAATCTAGGTTGTGCTAAATTGAAGATTAAAGCTAACCACCACAGAAGTCAAGGCTGAAAAGAATTAATATATAATAGCAGGGGGTCTATTATTTAATTCGGAAAATTAATTCATAATTCTCTGGAGAAAAGTATACATTAGTAAACATGTTACTGTACAATTCAATTGAACACAGAAGTTGAAGAGAACCTTTGAAACATTTAAATTGAAGGCTT
>NW_026067949.1:33938852-33952597 GCF_014885135.2 Alexandromys fortis
GGGGGAAAAGGGAGACGGGGAGGAGGCGGAAATCTTTTTTTTTTCAATAAAAAATTATATTAAAAAAAAAAGAACAAGGTGGTATAATCCTCAGGTCTATAAAGATCATGAATTACTAGTTATTCCTTCTAGATTTCACATATTTGTATGAGAAAACTTATTAAAATATAGGAATTAGTTTCGTAAAACTCTTACTGTCATATAGTACAAATATTCAAGTTTATTTTCACTGTAACTACAAACCTTCAAAGTATCTTGCTATGACAAGTATTTATTCATGTTTCCTTTTAAATGTCCTAATTGCTATTTAAAAAAAAAACCCTCTGTTTTCCCAGTGAGTGATCATAATCAATATGGAGTTAATTAATTCTTCATTTAACTCAACTAGAAATAAACTGTTAAGCCATTATTATATCCAGTCATTTAAACATTGGCATGAAGAGGTCAAGAATATTTGAAGCAATGTTTTGAAAGACATACATTATTCCAAGTTAACATTAATTTTCAATTACCATTCACGTACAAAAATAAAAATAGCCAAATCATTCATCACAAAAACTACTTTTTGTTTTCCAAAAACAATTAGAGCATATCAAATTTAAAAGACATTAAACAAACACAAACCAATCAGTTGGTTTATATACACTGATAATTAATTATATGGAAAGGAAAACTAAGACAATAATTATATTTCCTTGCTTTTAAAATTATTATTATTATTATTATATATGTATGCATTTCTACATGCCTGTGTACTATACCATGTCTCTTTCTCTTGAAAGGTTGAAAGGGCATTGGATGCCCTGGTTTTGAGCTGTTACATTGATGCCAGGAATCAAGTCCAAGTTCTCTAGGAGAGTCCCCATTTCTCTCTACTACTATACCATCAATCTAATCTAGAAAATTAAATATAAATAGTGTCAAAAATTTAAATCTTAGCAAAAAAAAAAGAATGAGAAATCTTGAAAGCTGAAAACTACAAATTATTTCACAATTAATTTGAAGATACAAGCTAGTAACTACTGACTTCCATTTAGGGTAAGTGAGTGTCACTGAAGTTACCATAATACTCTAGACAATGTCTTTGTCTTTTTTTGTTTACAAATGTGCTACCTGATTCAATGCTTCATTTTTGTTCTGCAAGGGCATCTAATAACATCAACCATTTTAAAGGAGGAAAACAGGAAGCTTCATATTTACTCATTAAAACCAAATTAAAATATTCAGTAATTAAACAGTGTTATGTACTCACAGAGACATGTTTCAACTAATGGAAGAGGAAACAGAATAAGGAAATAAACCTTTAAATGTCATGGCTAAAATATTTTGACTAAAAAATTCTCAAGCCATTAAATTGATAAAGATAGACGTTATGAAAAATAATGTTAGTAAAGCTAAAATCAGACATTAAGATTAATGAATTAAATTTTATAGTTTATACAATGTACAAAATTAAATAACCATAGATCTAAGAAGATAGGAATTGCTGTGCTAAAACTTCTGGATGTAACAAACATTTACGGGCAACAAAGGAAAACACAAGGCAAGTCAGATAACATAAATATTAAAGCTTTTATAACAAAGTCTATTTACAGTAATAAAAGGAATCCTGTGTTATGGGACAATTTTTTGCATATCCAATGAATGGTTATTCATTATATGTAAGGGAGTATAGTGGTTCATGAACAGAAAGAAACAACACATAATCTAAAAATGATAAAAGGTTTTAGAAGACATTTTCTAAAAGTGAAATATACTATCAGCTATTAAGTATATATAAATATGCACAATATCACTATTTATAAGAGAAATGAAAATAGAATTGATATGGAGATAATTGCCTGAAATTCAATAGAATGACTACATAGAAACAGACACATGTGTACACACAGAGATTTTTGTAAATTTTTGAAAAAAAATGGAAATGTCTCACAATGCAACCAAAAAGAAAAATAATCTATCATTTTTATTACAAAATAAAATGTAGAAATATTTTATTTTACAATTTCTGTTCTGTTTATATATTTCAATGATTCAAAGGCTGAAATTTGAAAGTGCATGTTTGCAGAAATGTTAATCAAAACTGTTAAAATTTAACAATATTCCACTTGTCCATTGACAAATAAGTGGATAAGACAACATGATAAACATATTCCCAGATACTCTTCAGTTTTAAAATATAAGGATGTCAGGAGAATATTTTGACATCGTTGAATCTGGAATCAGGGAATAGATGAAATTATTCAAAAGCACTAGTGTTTTGTGTATAAAAGGTACATAGTCAAATTCATACAAAGTGGAATCGTGTTTGATAAAGGCTAAGAGGAGTGTTGAACAAGGAAATATTACTTAATATTGAAAGAGGTTCAGTCTTTGAATGCAGAAAAATTTCCAGAAATAAATCATGATGAGACGTGCACAGTTAGGGATTTGTGGTTTTAAATTTTATATTACATTTTAATCATAATATTTCAAGATGGTAAATATATATAATTGCTTGAGAGACAAACAAAATTGTTGGAGAGACAAAAATTTCTTAATGGAATTTAAAACTTAAAAGCATTTAACATAAAAAATTACTTAAAACTTTTAATTTTTGTTTTTTTTTTACGAATAAACTAATGTTCTCTTTATGCTATGGCTATTGTAAGGGCTTATTGAAGTAATATATGTAATATACTTGGTATCCCACCTGACAAGGAAAACATATTCAATAGCTACATTTCAGCCTAATTTTCTGTTCTGAATGACTCATTTTGGGGAAGAAACCTGTAGTAAAATTTTAAAAAATAAGTAGCTGTTTACCATATAGATACATTTTATCTTATAATGACTGAATAATTAAGTAGAATACTTGTAGCTTCAGGAGATAAATAGTCAATGATGAATACTGACATATTTGTTGAGATTTTTTATTAGAAATGGCTTCATATTGTTTCAAGAATTTGCATTATTTACCACAAATGATATGAAAGATATGTGAAAATTAAAGTTCAGTTATAAAGCGTTTGCTCACTTAAAGGATTTTAATCTGTTAGACACAGCAAGAAACAGCAAAGAAAGGTTAGACTTATACAGACTTATAGAATTGCACATCTTGTTGTACCCCAACTAAGAGGAGTTACTGAAGACAAAGCAGTCATGACTTAATGGCACACACTAATCAACACTAGGTACTATTTTTGTTCAAGTGAAAAAAAATTGTTAGCTTTCAAGATTTTAAGAAATAATACAACATAGGTTGTAGTGCTTATATACCTGTACTCCACAGGAAGCTGCAAACGCTTATTCTTCGGTTCTATACTCATAGGTCTGCTGCTTCAGTTCTCCAAGTCTCTCAATGATGATAAGGACACATTTCTAGAAAGCAGAAACAGGTGGAAAGCATTGAAAATATTTCATGAGACATAGTGTGTCTATTTTGATTATGTTGCTAAGTGTGATTCATATGAGTGTATCATCTTAAGAATGGTGGAACACAGCTAATTTAATATTGCTGAGCTGGGATCAGCCAATTGAAACTAAGACGTGTCATGACATACTAAAATATAAATACACAACTGAGATGCTTTGTAGCAGTTTAATTTGACTGGCACCATAATCTTCAGTGAATTTGGAACTATATGATAAGTATATTCAAACAAGAAGCTCAAAACCAAAAGTTTTGGGTTAATTTGAAGTTGCAAATGCATAAACTAACTTGATAGAGCATTTGAATTTGGAATGTCAGAGCTGATTTCTATCAGCTCAGGCAAAATGAATGAGGACATAAAATTACATGAAGCCCTGGCCCTAAATAGGACTTCAGGCAAAGGACTCCAGCTTTTAGTTAAGTCTGGAAAATTAAGTCTTCATTTCAGTTTGTGTCTCCAGCATTGGGATACAGGGGAAAATGACATATTTGAAATATTCTACTTGTAAGTGGACAATGAAGGCAAGAATGAGTGAGTTTCAAGATCTGTACTTCATTCTTCATTTCACAATAAAGCTGCACTTTGGTAGACCCGGAAAGATGATTCCTCATTTAAGAGCAAGTGCTGTTCCTACTGAGAAATGGAGTTTAGTTTCCAGCACCCAGCCAGGTTGCCTATTGTTCCAGCTCCAGACAATCAGATGTCCCTGGCTTCCATGAGCATCTCTACACACACACATATATCATTCCCCAATTACACACACACACACACATTCTTAAAACTAAGCTTTTTAATATAAGAATCTGCCTTTTATTTGTTAATGTTTTCTATTTTCTTATGATTGCTTAATTACACACTACTGAATAGCTTATCTTATGATATATGTAAAGTACATCTTAATATTTTCTCACTACTCCTCTCAAATACTTTATTTTTCTTAATTCAAATCTACTTTGGTTTACTTAGTGAAGTTATACTCTATTTAATTACTATTAATTATTCATTAATTGATGAAGCTTTGGAAACTTCAAAAATATATATCTAACAGTTTACAGTCCCCTCAACAAATTTTATCTCTGTTAAATTTTTAAAACTTCATGTTCAAAGAAGCCTAGTATATTTCTTTTCCTCACAGGCTTAAAGTTCAAATATAAAACTGGCTCTTGGGAATTGAAGACAAGTTCTAAAACCAGGCATTCTAGGATTGTGCTTGGAGCTGAAATATAATATGAAATATATTGAACTGGAAATTAACTGTGTGGCTCAAGGCATCCCTTGATAAATACTAGCTTTTTCTTCCTTAACATATTCAATTTATTTATAAAACTAGAATTAATATGACTTCAAATATTTATGGTACTCTATTAAGCTCTTATCAAGTTTATACAGATAAAATATGTCAAGAATTAACTAGTAGGGTTATGTACAGAATAATTTTAAATTATATGAAATTAAATTAAAATGAAACTTTGGGAGGTCAGACTCACACTTGTGAGACATCTGAGTTGCCTGTGTGAAACAATTGTGGTGTAATAATAGTTCATGTTTTTACATTTGTATCTTTAGAGTTGAACATCATATTGCACAACTTCAATTTCAACACTTGGAAGGCAGAGGCATATGGATTGTGTTAGTTTGAAAAAGAATGGTGGTGGTGGAAGCCACTCGTTTTGTTTCTGGCTGCCCAGCCCCCAAATAATCACACAGAAACTGTATTAATTAAAGCACTGCTTATCCCATTAGCTCTAGCTTTTTATTGACTAATTCTTACATATTAATTTAACCCATTTCTATTAATCTGTATATCACCATGAGGTTGTGGCCTACCAGCAAAGTTTCAGCATGTCTATCTCTGGTGGCGGCTCCATGGTGTCTCCCTCTCTGCCTTCCTTTTCCCAGAATTCAGTCCAGTTTCCCCTGCCTACCTAAGTTCTGTTCTGTCAACAGGCCAAGACAGTGTCTTTATTCATTAAACAATAAAAGCACCACATAATCACAAGGACCTCCCACACCAGAATGGCCCTCATAGTATCATTTATTTGAATGCTTGATTATCAGGGAATATCATTACCTGAGAAGTATAATGAGGGTATGGCCTTGTTGGAGTAAGTAGTGCCTTTTAGAAGAAATGTGTCGCTGAGTGTGGGACCTGAGAGCCCTGCCAGGACTCTCAGATATTGATCTAACCAATTTCTAATAATCTGCATTGCCACTTAACTGTGGCTTACCTGCATTATTCTAACCAGCATCCGTCTTGGAGAGGAGAGCCATGGCATCTGCCTGACTCTGCTTTCTTTCTCCCAGCATCCAGTCCTGTCTTCCCCGCCTATTCTGACCTATCAAAGTTCTGACCTATCAAAAGGCCAAGGCAGTTTCTTTATTTGACCAATGAAAGCAACACATAGAAAGAAGAACCTCCTACAACAATCCAACACCTCAAATTTGATCAGTTTTGTGCAGTTAAAAATAAGGTTCATTTTGTAAATATTACAAGATCTTGTATTTTTAAATTTTTAGTGTACATCAAATTATGTTTAGAGTAATAATTCAACAATAACTATAGGTTATTGATATATATATTAATATGTTTTTTATTATATAATAGATTAAACTCATTATTTTCAGAATGATATTACTTCCACACATTCTGAGCATTTTTCAAAAATATAAGTAGTCATAATTCATTCAATAAATAGTGCAAACATTGTGTTAAGGTTTTTCAGACTATGTATGCATTATACTTCTATTGTATGCATAATTACAAGTTATTTGTACTGACCTTCCTCACCAATTGTCATACTCTAATACATTTTTTATTCCTTTTTAATTCATGGAAGTCTCCTAGTCCTGTCTTAGCTTAAGTTTTGTTCATTTCTTGTTAATATGGGAAAATATTTCCAGAAAAAAAATCAGGGAAATATATTTGGACATAATTCTTTTTAAGTTATACATGTCTTTGCATGTTTCTACACATATAAAAATATCTCAATTTTAAATTTTAGATCAATATATTACTCTTCAAATTCAATTTTATGTTTTTGAGAATTCCATATGATAATATTGTCCATATAGAATTTACAACCATTTTTATTCCCCATCTACTCCTACCATGACTCCCTACTCCTTTTCATATTTATAGCATGTTCTTCATCAATCAACACACACAAGCACATATATGTGTACTTAAATACAGCCTTCTGAGTTCAATATATTCTCATTTTATATCCTTTTTTGCACTTGATTTTTTTTCTTGCTTTTTTGTCAAAAATCAGGTGTTTGACCATGTGTGGATTATTATCCGTGTCTTTAAGTTCCATTGGACCTCCTGTCTGTTCTTATGCCAATGCCAGGCTGTTTTCAGTACTGTAGCTCTGTAGTAGAGTTTGAAGTCAGAGATTGTTATGCCTCCAGAAACTCTTTTATTGTACAGGAATGTTTGGGCTATCCTGGATTTTTTGCTTTTCTATATGAAGTTGAGTACTGTTATTTCAAGGTCTGTGAAGAATTTTGCTGGTATTTTGATGGGCATTGCTTTGAATCTGTAGATTGCTTTTGGTAAGATTGTCATACAAGTCTTCCACCTATTTGGTTAGAGTTACTCCAAGATATTTTATTATTTGTGGCTATTGGGAAGGGTATTGTTTCTCTGATTTATTTCTCAATTCTTTTATCATCTATATACAGAGGGCTACTAATATTTTTTAGTTAATCTTGTATCCTGCTACATTACTGAAAGCGTTTATGAGTTGTAGAAGTACCTTGGTAGAATTTTGGGGGTTGCTAGTGTAAATTATCATATCATCAGCATACAGTGAGATTTTTGACTTCTTTTCCAATTTGTATCCCCTTGATTTTCTTTTGGTGTCTTATTGCTCTAGCTAGGACCTGAATAGATATATAGAGAGCGGACAATCATGACTTATTCCTGTTTTCAGTAGTATCCCTGGGAGTTTCTCTCCACTTAGTTTGATGTTGGCTGTTGGATTGCTGTATATTACATTTATTATGTTTAGGTATGATCCTTGTATCCCTGTTCTCTCCAAGATTTTTATCATGAAGATATGTTGTATTTTGTCAAAAGCTTCTTCTGCACCTAATGAGATTATTTTTTAGTCTGTTTATATGATGGATTACGTTGACAGTTTTTTTATGTTGAATCATCCCTTCATCTCTGGGATGAATCTGACTTGATCATGGTGGATGATGGTTCTAATGTTTTGGATTCAATTTGCCAGTATTTTATTTAGTATTTTTGTATCAATGTTCATGAGTGAGATTGGTCTATAATTCTCTTTCTTAGTAATGTCTTTCTGTGGTGGTTTGGGTATCAAGGTAATTGTAGCCGTATCAAAAGAGTTTGGCAATGTTCCCTCTGTTTCTATTGTGTGGAATAATCTGAGAAGTGTTGGTATTAGTTCTTTTTTGAAAATCTTGTAGAATTCAGAGCTGAAACTGTCTGGTCCTGGACTTTTTTTGGTTGGGAGATTTTGATGACTGTTTCTATTTCTTCAGCAGTTATAGGTTTGTTTAATTTTCTTATCTGGTCTCGATTTAATTTTGATAAGTGATATTTATCAAGAAAGTTGTCCATTTTCTTTAAGTTTTCCAATTTTGTGGAGTATAGGCTTTTAAAAAATTACCTGGTGATTCTCTGTATTTCCTCAGTGTCTGTTGTTATGCCCCCCTTTCATTTCTCATTTTGTTAATTTGGATATTCTCTCTCTGCTGTTTGGTGAGTTTGGATAAAGGCTTGTCTATTTTGTTGATTTTCTCGAAGAATCAACTCTATTCTCATTGATTCTATTTTTTCTTTGTTTCTATTTTGTTTATTTCTGCTCTCAGTTTGATTATTTCCTGCCCTCTAGTTCTCTTAGGTGAGTTTGTTTCTTTTTGTTCTAAAGTTTTGAAGTGTTCTGTTAATTTACTAGTGTCAATGTCAGGAAGGTTTTAGGTTTATATATACTGGGTATACATAACACACACACATATATGCCTTTTATTAAAGGCATATACTGTATAAAGCCTATAACTATATATGGAATTTAAAGTAAAAATTATATTGAAAAGGGTAAATTGAGTAAAGAATATCAATATTCAATTTATAAAATTGTATGAAACATTTATTGTAGGATAAAATCTAGCAATATTTATGTGATATTTTAAACTGAAGATGATATCATAAAAAGCAGAGTGCATTTGTTAAGTCTTGAACATATTATATTCTGATCTTTTTAATGATATTTCAATGGGTAGTATTTGTGTTCTGTATATTCAGATTTCTGATTCTGAAAATTTATCTAAGTAAGTAATTAAGAAAATGCTTGCAATTGAATATTCAAATTCACTGTACTTGGCAAATATCTTCAAAGTGACTTCCAAGATGCAAAATTTTGCTAAAATGTTTAGATAAATATTAAAAGTACATGGTCTATAGTATATTCCCTAACATACTTAAAAACATGGATCTTTTCCTATATCCTAGATGATTGATGGTTGAAAAGTATATATTAAAGCAACTGCTCTGTTCATTTGTCCTATTGGTTTTTATAGAGATACCTATTGTTTTTAAATAATGTTTCTCTCTATATCTCTGTATCTTTATTTATCTATATCTATCTCTATGTAGATATATATATAGAGAGTCAGTGACTGAATTTATTTTTTCTTATAAATTTGTTGATGAAGAAACTTTCTAAAAGACAGATAATAAATTTCTATGAAAAGAATACTTGTGCACAATGATTTTAGCAAGATGCTTTTGTATAACACAGTGCATGAAAAATGATTCAAGTACCTATGAATTTTTCAGAAGCAGATCCCCGGGAAATGTCATGTTAACAACACAAATAATGCTTTGGTGTATGGCATGGTGTCATGGAAACAACACTCTCAGTCAGAGGTAACCCATGAACTTCACTTTAAGAGCTCGTCTACTACCTTGCATCAGTGAAAGCATGTCTCAGGAGGAAATGAGAGACCCAGGGAGTCACCATCAAAGCGTCACATCATTTTATTTGCTGATGACAACTGATTTTATTATACTGTGACTTCGAACGAACTGGCATGGAAATCTGTTTCTTGTGTGGGATCAATATTGAGCAAAAATATTTTCATAAATATGAGCTATCTCTTTCAACAGAGGAGTTAAAGTAGATGCAGTTTAATGAATACAAATAATCTCTCTAGCACTTGGAAAGTTAATGCACAACCATATATACAATGTTATTGCCGAATGCACAGAGGTGTTTAAATTTATTTTCATAGAAAATCTATTGAGAGCTGACATTTGAATCCTGATCAGAACAGTATTAAGAAAATTCCTGAGAAAAAGATATTTTTAACAACCCCCAAAAAAGTCTGTGCAATGGTGGTCACACTTTTATTTATGAACTCTCTTACACACACAAAAATTAACACAGAGTTGCAAAACCTTTTGATTGGGACTTGTAACTACCAGTATTTGCTGCATTAGAATTTTAAAATAAAAATATAGCTTAAATTTGTTTATATAAAAATGCCTAATATCATAAACAATTATTTAATAATTATATATTCCATATAACAGTAACATATGGGTTCATAAAATACCATTTATCATTTATATTAATTTATATAAAATTCTTTAATTCCTATCTTAAGAGAAATTATCTAGATTAGTTTTAAATTGTTTTTACTAATTAATTAATTATTTAATTAATTTACCATTTACTTTTGTGTCCAGTTGTGTGTGAATGTCAGAATACAACATGTAGGAGTATGTTCTTTTCTTCCATAATGTGGGTCCTGGTTCCATCCCTGGTGGAATTTCTAGATCCTCATCCCTGCTTCAGATTCTTTGTTATATCATAGTTTATGTAGCTTTTGAAAAGCTCCACCTCCATCCTTGTGAAAGAATAAGACATAACATGAACCATAACGTTCTACAGTTCTTGCAAGAACATAGTTAACTTTAATGACTACTTAAAAGTATCTTGATGATTCTTTGGATTTGATTTAAAATCATCAATGATGAAAATTTACTTAATGATTCTGAGAATGTAGTGAAATGATTGTAGCAACAAGAATGACAGTATTAGGACTTGATTCTGAAATGCCTGCTAATATTAATACCTGAAATCAGTGAAGAAAGGAAACAACAATTGTTGGACTGATAATTTCAAGTTGTCTTGGAACCAGAGTAACCTTCTCATGGGGACTTACCCCTTTTGCTTAAATACTATTCTTCTCTTAGTTGAGTTGTTAGGCACTCTGTGTGTGAAGACCTCAGAAGTACCAAACCTAGTAAAAAATTAAGCATATGCAGATGATGCCCCAGGGATGGGTATTAGAAATCCTGGATGGCAATGAGACACAATTCTGGGTAAGTATGAGAAACACTTGCTGTTATTGTAATTTGACTGAATTCCTCTTTCCCTTAGCATTATCTAATAATAAATTATCACTTTCAAGCAAATGGAAAATGGAAGTGATACCCATGCTTGTATTCTCTCTAATTTTAAGAAAAATACATGTCAAAGCAATATCACAGATTATAGAACTGAATACATTCTAGTGTATATCCATTATCAGAAAACCTAAAAGACACACTGTCATAATTTTCACAATCATCATTGAAGGCAAAGCTTACTATACGTTTCAACCCCTAGTACTGAAAAATATAAGAATACTTTTCTGAAATTTGACAATCTGTAGAATAGTACTATAAAAACAAGAAGTGCCATTACATGATCAAACACTCAAAAATTAGTTGTCCATTTACTTATTTACTTACTGATCACAATGTGTGTGCATAAACATGTATGTAGATAGAGGTTTCTGTCCCACCCAGTCCCGCAACTCTTCAATCTCAAAGAAACACACAGAAGTCTACATTAATTATAAACTGGTTGGCCTAGTAGCTAAAGTTTTCTTATTTACTAAATCACATATTACATTAACCCATAATTTTTGTCTATGTTAGACACATGGCATGGTGCCTTTTATAACTGAGGCATTCTTACCTTGCACCCTCTGCATCTGAGTGCTGACTGCTGACTGAGCCTTTTCTTTTCCCAGAACTCTCCTGTTCTCATTGTCCTGCCTATATACTTCCTGCCTGGTCACTGACCAATGAGCATTTTATCAAACAAATACAAGTGACACATCGTTACATGGTACAAATCACTGTCCCACATAGTATGTGTTGGTGTATGTGAACATTTGCATGAATGTGAGCACAAATTAATGTAGGGGCATGAAAGGAAAAGATTTAATGTCAAGTGTTCTCCACAATTTATCTCCACATACATAATGAGGCATTTTATTTTATTGAACCCGAAGTTCATCTATTCTTTCCATAGAGTAATACAGTTTGCTACTGGGATCTATCATCCCTGCCTTCCCTGAACTGAAATTTAACTGAGTGTCATGCACACCCACCATTCATATGAGTGGTGCAGAAGCAAACTCTAGTCTACACACTTCTGTGGTATATGCTTCATGCCCTATGGGATGTCTCCTCAAATACTATTAATAATAATTTGAAAATAATATTTTAAGAAAAAATATAAAATGGACTATGCTTTCCCCTAGTAGTTAAATATCCTACAATATTAACAGTTAAAATTAAATCAAAATAAAATTTCACGTTATAAAATTAAAAAAGAAACCTATCACAAAAAAACTTATCTGCAAGGATTAAACCTAAAAATGTTTTTTAGACATCACTGTTTTCCTTTTTCTAATTTAACAGCTCTCTTGCAATGGTCTAAGAATATTTAAAAACCATAACAAAAATTGTATGAGAGCTCGGGGAGTTATTTTTGGAACTATGAATCCTAAGCCTAAATAGCAATATATGGAAAGGTTAATAAATTCATACAGCATTTGCAATAAACTAAAATATCCTTGATTGTTCATAACTGTTGGATTCACAATCAGCATGCAGTCGAATGAGTTTTGTGAGTCATTGTGCACACATTGTAACCTGAGCTGGGATGTTAATGGTTTTACTCAAATTATGAATGCTCCACTGCAGAATATAAGGCAGACTTCATTATAGATGAGTAGGCTTTATTCAACAGCAGCAAACTGTTGCTTAAAATGTCCTTGAAGTTCTACTCTTGGTGAACTTTCATACACTTGGAATGTTTCAAGCATCATCATTTAAGTGCAAAGCAAGCACAGTGTATTTTTTCACTTTAGAAGTCAGGCTGCTATAGTCCTTCACGTTCATTCATGTGATATTTAAAGTTAATTTGGAAATGTCCATTTTAGTTTTCATTATATGAAATTCAAATTATGTGATATGTAATAAACCCTAATACAACTTATCTATTAAATATGCCTTGTTACACTTGCATTATACTTAGCAGTACACATTTTTGTTTTAAAACATGAGAGATATTGAAACTCATATTTGAAATACATAAGTGGAGCCTATAAATATTCCTAAAATGAGTTGGAAGCCATGAATAAGAAGTTTATTATTCATAACTTCTCCGTGATAAGCAATGTGGTAGAGGCATCTCAGTTTTGTGTGAGCGTGTGTGTGTGATCTCCCGTTAAAATCACTCATCTTTTTGTTCTCCTCCTGCGGCTCCTGCTTCTTTTGCTTCTTCTGCTTCTTCTGCTTCACAGAAGTAAGCTTTTATTTCCACGATTCTCCGATTAAGTTGTCCGATTGGTTGCTTTGAGAGGATTGGTTGAAGACACCAAATCCCATATCCTCCTCTAATTGCACCGACTTTTCTTGGCTTCAGCCTTCACTGGGGCTGCAGTAGCAGCAGGAGCAGCAGTAGTGGCAGCGGACACAAATGCAGATGAATCAGCTAAGTAGGCCTTGCTTGACTTTTTCAGCAAGTAGGTAGGTGTACTCAGTCTCCACAGACAGAGCCAGAACCCGCTTGCAAATTTTTTTGTTGAGTTCAGATTCTTTTTTTTTTAATATAATTTTTTATTGAAAAAAAAGATTTCCGCCTCCTCCCCGCCTCCCATTTCCCTCCCCGTCTCCCTTTTCCCCCCTCCTCCCTCTCCTCTCCCCCTCCCCCCACTCCTCTCCCCCTCCCTCTCCAGTCTGAGGGTCAGTCAGGGTTCCCTGCCCTGTGGAAAGTCCAAAGTCCTCCCCGCTCCATCCTGGTCTAGGAAGGTGGACATCCAAACTGGCTAGGCTCCCCCAAAGCCAGAACATGAAGTAGGATCAAAACCCAGTGGCATTGTCCTTGGCTTCTCAGCAGCACTCATTGTCCGCCATATTCAGAGAGTCCGGTTTTATCCCATGCTTTTTCAGTCGCAGTCCAGCTGGCCTTGGTGTGCTCACAATAGATCAGCCCCACTGTCTCCGTGGGTGGGTGC
>NW_026067949.1:33954068-33969429 GCF_014885135.2 Alexandromys fortis
TTTTTTTTTTTTTTCTTTTTTTTGAGACATTTCTCCTTATATGGGATTGGGTACGCTGTTACTTTGTACAATGGAATGGCTTTATACTCACAAATAGTCACCTGTCTCTGCCTTCTGAGTACGGGGATTAAAGGCATACACCACCGCACCATGGTAAAATCACTTTTCTTGCTTTGCTGCTCTTGTATGGAAACCATCATTTTCGTTGGCCTCTTTAGTATGACAAGATATTTTCTGTTTTTTAATCTAAAACTTCCTTGAGCCATGTCTATAAGCAGAGGCCTGTTTGTTTATTTCCAGCTGCCACGACCTGAAATAATCACACAGAAACTATATTCTTTGCAATACTGTTTCACCAATAGCTTAAGAGTATTTCTAGCTAGCTAGTATATCCTAAACTAACCCATCTCCATGAATCTGGCATCACCACGAGGTCATGGCCAACTGGTAAAGTTATATCTGGCTTCTGTCTCCTGCAGGGACTACATGGCTTCTTCCTGACTCTTCCTTCTTCCCCCCCTCTACCTGCCTGCAATTCCCATCTTGTTCTATTCTGCTAAGCCACTGGTCAAAACAGTTTTATTCGTTAATCAATCAAAGCAACACATATATAGAATGACTTCCCACATACATGTCTTTTTTTTTTTTCTTAAACTACTGTGATTGCCTTTAACTCTGGAAGTGAAGTACATCAGCCTGAAATAAATTATGTCAGGAGATAGAAGCACTGTGTGTAGAACAAACACGAGGTACCTGTTTTGCAAATCCTCAAACATGCTGCATTTGGAATGTAAAAAGATAATACAAGAACTTTAAAAAAAATGTATTACAAAATTCAAATTTCAGTGTCTTAAACAATATTAATGGAACACATTCACATAATTTGCTATTGGCTCTTTGAAAGTGAATATTTAAAGTTCAGTACATTCGCAATGTGTAGTTACAGATCTATCTTATTTCAGCATTTTTGCCATACTAAAGAAAGCTGTGTGTGCCTCTATATACTCTGCCAACCGCAAAGCAACTTTTTTTCTCTAATAATTACCAATCAATAAGTGTAATTAATTTATTGAGTTAAATACGATTTAATGTTAAATTTAAAAAACCAGTATTCATGTCAATATAATAGCTACACACTAATAAATACCTGTAGCATGAATAATAAAAAAGAGACAGAAATTGGGGTTCAACCAAAATCTAGAAAAAACAAGGCAGACAAGCCACAAATCTCATCTCTTCCAAAGCTGGGCAACTGTAAACCTAGCAGACTAAGCATCTCTCTCTTCTCATTTTATATTCCCTCTAGTACTGGGATTAAAGGCATGACTCCCCAGTACGGAGATTAAAGGTATAGGACAAGACCACTTGCATTTGTTTCTGCATTGATCCTGTGTAGCCCAGAGTAGCCTTGAACTCACAGAGATCCATCTGTCTCTCTCCTAAATCCTGGGATTAAAAATGTGTGTCACCATTACCTGACCTTTAGTGGCTTTATCTTTGACTCTGGTCTTCAGGCAAGATTTATTTATTAAAATGCAAATAATATACCACTATTCATACCCTTACACACACATACATTTTAAAAGTGATATTCCTTAATCATAAAATTTGTTAAAATTTTTCTATGGAGAATTATAACTACCTTTTCTTTAATGTTTAATATTAATTTTAATAAAAATCCTTTGATAAATACTCATGCATTTTAAGCATGAAATATGTTATTGCAATCCATAGGTAGAATATTTTGCATTTATCTCTAGAAATTATACACATGTCAATTAATCTAATTATAGTCAAATATGGTCAGATTATATGGTAAGTTTTACATATTTTATAACAGTTGTGCTAGATATAGGGAGTGCACCTCTCTCTTTGTGCATGTAACTTAATGCATTTTAAGTTTGTTTGGGTGTCAAAATGGCTTTCATTACTCTGAATCTTCTCAGAAACTTGCTTTATGATGCTTTGGTAATTGCTGCCAGATCATTTCTTGATGATGATTAATAATTAGGGTATCATCTAGTACTTCTCTTTTTAAAAGACCTTTATCAACATTAACACTCTGACCTTTTTAATTGCATGGATTAAAGCTAGAAATTGCTGGTTATTAATGTTCTGTACTTTCAATTCCTGATGCTTAAAATAATGTTTGCTTTCTCGGTTGATTTGAGCAACTTTACCTTTCACTGAGCAAGCCTGACTTTAAATGGGAAGCTTAGTGGGTATTAATTTGATATGCATTACCCTTTCTGCTACAATTAAGTAGTAGTGTTTGCTTAATCATCCTTGATGCATGTATGTTGTTTTAATTATAGGTTTTCGACTGGGACTCCTGCATATACACATGCACACACACACACACCTCTGTTTAGAGAAATCAAAAAAGACTATTTATAAGGTGCTGTGCATTTCTTGTGTTTTACAAAAGTCAGATTGTGGTTTTTGTATTTGTCACTCAAACATGTGGAAGAGAATGACAAGTGGGGCAATACTGAGAAGGCAGAGCTCTGCTTTACAACTAGTGGCACCTTTGCTATGCAGTTTCCCAATTAGGCAGGACATGTGTTTCTCAGTCTGGAGAATATTGAAAAAAAAAAAAGTGGTATGATTTTTAAAAAGAAGTTTTACTGACATATTAGAAGAGAAAACAATTCAGAGAATAACTGGATATGGGACCAAAACACAGTTATGATTAATATAATAAAATTTAAACTTGAAGTTAGTTTTTATGTGTATTTTGCAAGGGTATAATATATACATAATATTATTTTTGCACATATAACATAAATGTCTATCTGGCACAATACACATAGGTAAAAATGTATAGCACTTCTATGTTAAAATATTTTTGTTATATAGCAGAGAAGGTTTTATTGCCAACCCTAGAATATATTAAATATTTTATTTCATTTGATATTAATCATCTGCATGAAAAGAGGAGGCCAACGTTATGGCCATATTGTCCATAGATTTATCTGCAATGTTATGAACAAGTTGAAGTAGTTAATGAGAAAGCTGATGCACAGAAGTGAAGAATCTCGATTGTTCTTAAAATATAGAAATATTCACACCTAATCATCTTAATTTAGTTGTGACCAGCTCTGCTGGTTCTCACGGTTTGATCATGAGAATTGTGAATCTGTCAGCAGTTATGGGGAAAAATGCTTTCCTTGCTAAAAACAATGTATTTGGGTATGTACACATACATATATGCAGCTAGAAACATTTTCACACTCTAGCTTATGCTTTGGCTACTACATACCTTCTTGGGATTGCACGTTGTTAGTAATGATGTGCTACATTTTTTCAAGCTACAGGGAAGTCCTAGAATAAACTGACTTCATTTCTGTTTTTCCACTTTATATCTGTATTTTGGTTTTGTATTCTTTCTCAAAAAGTTTTATTATGGAGTCCAGCCTGCTTTAAATATACAATATTCCTATCATTACTGTCCTAAAAAACTCACCCAAAACATTATGTAAAGCAGACATAGTTTTGCTATATTTCAGAGAACTGCCATCCATAAAAATTGAGGCTTTTTTGTTTTTAGACAAAATGTCTTAACGCTGCCAAAGGATTGTTTTTTCTTGCACATCTTAGAGTGGAAAAGTAATATCTTTTGGAAAATTTATACACGGGATCATCTTAAGAGATGGAAAAGGCTTAGCAAATGCAGTCCAAAATAAACAGTAAAAATGTATTTGTTTCATAATCTCTTAGAATTAATGCAAATAAGAAATCGTCAAAGTAAGGTGGAAATGAAATAAATAGGCAAAAGTAATATGTGATCCTACTACTGATCTTATCTACTATAGCTTCAACCTGAATAACACTACTGAAGAAATTGCAATTACATTACATTTTTTAAGGAGAAATTTTACTTAAAAACTTTCATGATAATTTGACATATAAAGTACAAAATGATTAATAAATAATGATAATTACTATAAATATTACTAAATATTTACTCATAAATATTACTAAGTCTTAGGATATTTAATTGGATGTTTAAATCACAAAAATAAGTAATATACAAATAAGAAACATGGGACTGTCTCTTACTCTACATTAAAAATAATTTAGTCAAAAAGACTTTAAGCTACTCATAAAGCATAACCAGACGTATTTTATTCTGAAAGAAACAGTTTTCAAATGTACCTTAGATTTCAACTAATCCACAGAAAATAATTAATATTTAAGCCATAAAATGCATATTCATAGTCATACTAAGAAGGATCAAAAGATGTAATAAGGAAAATTTCCAAAACAAGTATCAGACACCAAAAATTAGTCCTTGGAATTTAAGAGCATGAATGCAGCATGTTAATTGTTTATTATAGAAATAACTCAAGTACTTAGATATGAAAATATCATTAAGTTTTCATTTTATATGTTGTAGTGTGTTGAGTGTATCTGCTTACCACTTCACAGGTGAAGACTTAGGTTTAAGGTAGAAGAAAGACTTTAGTATCACTTTACAAGTGGCTGTGCTGGTCCTGGGCAACCTTGGTGCGGGAGAATTGTCTATATTCTGTCAATCATGTTATAAATAAAACGCTGATTGGCCAGGTAGGAAATATAGGCGGGAAAACCAGACTGGAAGTAGAAATGATGTAATAAGAACAGGAGAATTCTGGGAAGGAGGAAGTTGATTCCTCCCACTCCTGCCCAGCACCTCCCACTCACCATAGCAGCAGGATGTGATCTGTCCCACTGAAAAAAGGTACTGAGCCACATGGCTAACATAGATCAGAAAAATGGGTTAATCAAGATGTGAGAGTTAGCCAGTGAGAATCTAGAGCTAATGGGCCAATCAGCTTATAATTTATGGAGACCTAGTGTGATTTTCTTTGGGGCTAAACAGCTGGGGGTACTGGGGAGGACAGAAAACACAAACAAGCAGGCCTGGCCCCTTCATGTTACACAACCTTTTCTAAAGCCATTGCAACTTAATGCTAGAGTCACTGAGATTATTTCCAAAGAAAAAGATTAAATTCTTGCAACTCAAATGGGCCACAGATGGTTAACCCAGTGCAATGGCACATTGAAGAAAAGTTATGAAATATTTTCAAAGTTTTTTAAATCCTGGAACTTGATTCTCTACATAAGAGTCTTAAGCTTTTACTGCCTGTGACCCATTTTCACCTAAGATAGTTTTATATATCTCAACTACATATATGTACCAGACAGAAATACAAAGTGACTTATGATAATTAGGTACTGATATTCATTTCTAACATTTATTTAATAGAAATATAATTATAAATTTGTAAAAGGCAAATTTACATGCTAATGAGATAGATACAGTTACTTATTTTTATAAAGAATTCAATTAGCTAAATGTTTGATAATGCAGAATGTACAAAATTGACAATATTTTCTGAGTTAGGCATTAATTTGATTTTATTATAATTATCAATGCTAATAATACTGCTTCAAATATAAACACTGGCAGACAAATTATAAAAACACTTTGGGGAGCCCCTGAGAATTCTGTCTTCAACCAAAGCAAAAATTCACTTAATGATTTCTTTTGTGAAACTAAAGCCAACAAATCAAACAGCAATATCTAATCAAATAATATAACATAATACAATTAAAATATACTCATTTGATACATATAGAAAAATATAAAGTTATCCATATATAAATAAGCTGTGAGACTACAAGGTTGTGATATTCTATATATAACATTTATAACATATGAGAATCTTCAATATCAACTGAGGTATTCTAAGGGTTAAGTGATGTTCAGGACAAAGTATATGTGCAGTGTATTTACTACCAGGGCTACAGTGAAAAGTATTATTTTGCCATAGGAATGGATACTGTTTTAAACACCTAAGAGTAATTATGTTGCTTCATTTTAAATTATTTTTCATTATAACATATTTCAGAACTTTTCTGTGGCAAATTTTTCCTGTTTCCCCCTTTTAGTTATTGTACCACAAATGGAATTGTGACCAAGTTATGTCAGGTCCTATAAAATCTTTTCTACTGCCACATAGTGTCCTGGGTTCTTCAAGGAAGTGATGTCATCAGAAATATGAAGGAAGCAAGTTTGGTACAAATCATCTTTTTTTCTAAATATTTATTATTTATTATGTATACAATAGTTTATCTGTGTGTATGCTGAAAGCCAGAAGAGGGCACCAGACCTTATTACAGATGGTTGTGAGCCACCATGTGGTTGCTGGGAATTGAACTCAGGACCTTTGGAAGAATAGGCAATGCTCTTAACCACTGAGCCATCTCTCCAGCCCCTGGTACAAATAATCTTATCACATTCTCATTCAAGACCACATCAAAAATCTATATGGAAATTGCTAATACTTGAAATTCAGATAACATCTGAGAATATTCTCTGTGAAGAAGATTGTGTGTCAGGCTCTTGCCTGCTAGGTGTAATTATAGTTATGATTACACAGCTGAAGACACATGAGGGATGACTCACCATGTAGTTATACAGTTGAAACTCACGCATGAGAATGTATGTATCTAGAAGAGCATGTGAATAAATGATAAATGTTTCATTTTCTTCATAGACATGTAGAGCATAAGACTAGATGGCAACTCCACTCGGAAGAAATGTCTCCTCGGGAAATTCATCTAATTACAACCTCAGATTAATTGCCTAAATTGGATATTAAATGAATCAATCAATGTTCAGCCTCTTTAATTTCATGTTTCATTGATTTTCATTGGTATTGCAAAGTATGATACCTATTAACTACTATTATTAGAAATCAAGCTGGTGTTGCAAATGTTTGGTAAAGTGGCCACTCTGAAATTTTAAAATGTCATCATATCTTTCACAATTCATTATGAGGTACTAATGTTTTCACATCCAAAACGTGTACTCCATGGGTGAAAATGGACACTTCCAAAAGACATAAGTCTATGTTTAAATAATATTTTTTATGGAGGAACTATTTGTTCTAATTGATAAATTAATGGTATTTCTCATAATTTTGAATGTGTTATTATTTTTTTAGTTGATGTTGGGTGATGAACTTATGATGCATAAAAGTCAAGCATATTAACTTTTTCTAAAATGTTTGTTCAATTATTTGGGGGTCTGGAATGAAGAATGTATTCTCATAATATGTGTGAACTTAGATTTGGTTTTGTAAATACAGAGACAACCACTTGCATTGTTAATTTTGGTCTTGGAAACTAGTTTTAGGTTAGAGAAATTAATTTTAATTATTTGAAAATCATTCAGCAGCAATTAAGAGACTTTTATCACAATTAAATTGAAAATCCGTACATGTAATAACCTCAGAGTGAATAAATATTGATCCAAAAATCTTATTTTCTGTCTCTACAACTTTGACTGCTTGTGTATTCCTCATTCTTTACATATGTTATCTATCTGTTCATTTCTTTACTATCTATCATCTATCTATCTATCTATCTATCTATCTATCTATCTAGTATCTATCATCGAACAATTCATCTATGATCTTTCTCTAGTCTCTCCATATTCTGATTTCTCTTTCTTCTCTCTCCATCAAATATACACAAAGCATATACATATATATATATATAAGTACACATATATGCAATACATAAAAATATGATATTTTGTTCTATATTCTAGTTATTTTGATCTATATGTATATATAATCTTAGTGTATCACAAAATTATACTTTACATATCTGTACCATTTTATCTCTTAGTTAATGGTATCTATTCAAGGATATGAATAGCTATTGCTTCCCTTATTTGAGAACAACTTTTAAAGTCAGATAGATAAATAAATAAAAAGGTAAGGTAATGGTCATTGAGTCAAAGCATCTAAAGCCCTTTTGAAAATAAGCTGATATGATACTTGGTTTTCAAGAATCCACTGGAAAAAATAAGAAAAGTCTTTCCAGTAGGCATAGTAAGCTTAAGTTGCTCTCAGAATATTATGAAAAATGAATTTTTATAAATATATTCACTTTTGAGCTAAAGTCTAGTCATAACTTCTTGGATTGATGTTCTGATGTGTAGATTACTCAAAATTAAAGAATTAAAGAATAAAGATACAAAGTGATAAAGACTGGGCAATCAATTATTATTGTTGCTGTATGTTTGTTGTTGAATGAAAAAACCTATAGTTCATCTTTAGGTGTTACTTTGTTAGTTTCTTCTTCATTGTTCTTAGGTTGTCTCATTGGTCAACTCCATTTCATTTTGTACTTTGTTACAAGTCTGCAAACTTGAAGTGTTAAATTTTCTCACCCACTTTTTTTTCTTTCCAATATCTTAACATCAGCATTAAAGTGATTTCATTTAATATTTTCTTTGCTATCTTATTGACTTGGCTTTAATGAAAACTTGATATGTCTTTTTATTTCTCTGTGCAGATGACATAGCAACAACATCAAATATAAACCACAATGTATCCACAGTGGGCATCCTAAATTTATCCTGCTGTGCTAGTAGCTCCAATATTTACTGGGAGTGCAGGATGTCATCTTCAATAATATACAAACCAAAATCTAGAAAATTGATCACATTCTTTTACCATCTTCAGTTTAGCTTATGAAAGTGGCTTTTATCTCAAGGAAAGTCTGAGTAGCTGCTCTTTGGATCTAGAAATATGATTTTCAGGGACTAGCAGTGTCTCCTTTTATCTCTTTAGTATTATCCTTGTGAATTTTTTTTTACATTATCCAGAAAATATATTCTAATATTAAGTAGCATTAACTAGCGGTATGTGTTAGACAATATATTTTTTGGTTTGCATTTATTTTGTAATGATTTTCCAAGGGATTTTGCAAAGTAAAAATGGAAATTACCCAGCCAATATAATATTCAATCCTTAGCAAAGAATGGTAGACTAAGAAAGAAAAGAACTTAAGTTGTTCAGAGAAAAGAATCTTTGTTATACCAGAAGACAGTGTTCACTGATCAGACTCTTGTTAACCTCGGTGATGTCTGTAACACAATGACATTAGTTAATTTATTTCATTGATTTAAACAATTTTAAGAAATTGTTTTGCTAATTCAGTTTTTAATTATCCATTTTAATATATTACTTAATTTTGTACCCTATATGTTCATTATTGTGCTATTTCACATTGTCTTAAGCAAACTTCTTAAATTTGGTAAATTTTTACAAACCCCTAATCATTGCCTTTGTGTAGAAATCTCTATTTGCTTTTAGAATTGAGTTCACCATCTTTTTCTATTGAATACTGAACTGCAGTATTATTTATTTAGATAAAGTATTCCTGTCATATTGTACAAATTAGAATGACACTTTTGTATCATTTTAAAATTTATGTAATAAAAGAATCAAAAGTCTTTTTATCACACTTCTCTAAAATTTTTGTGAAAATATTAGTTAATACCTCAAAATATTTCCCACTGATTATGACTAAATTAGCTTGACCGATATTTGCTTACAATTAAAGCAAGATCAATTGTGCAGAATATGCTATGAGGCCAGCTGCAGGTTTCAAAAAATCATTATCTATTATATCACAGTATTTAATATAAAGAAATTTATAGGAATATGAAGAATAAGTTTTCAAAGAACATGGAGCAACACTAAAGTGAGTAGGCACACTATTCCATACCACATAAGAAATGATAGCATCCACTTAGATCAGCCTCAATTGCATTCCTCAACACTCACTGCAGGGAACGGGAAGTTATTACTTCCTAATGCTTCTCTAGTTCTTTTATTTTCCATCAGGACATCAACTATACTGTGTGACTTCTCTTGAAGCGAAGTGAATATGAATATATGGGATTATAAGCAGGCTTCATGGCAGTTACACGGCATTGGCTCTTTGCAATTAGACATGTAACTGGGATGAAGCTGTCTATCCAGGGAAAACTTGCCTATGCAAGAGAGGAATTACATCCATTCGGAAAGCTTAAATTAAAAAAAAAAAAAGAGGAATTACAATTGATGAAGCTCGTTCACACAGATGTTCACTTCTAATGTATCCTTTGATATGGCTGGAAAATTGAAACAAATGGAAGGATGAAATAGAGGTCTGGCATTCCCTACAGTTGGCAGCATATAAACATAAGAGATCATGCATTAAGTCTATATCCAAGAGCCTTTCCTGGAAGCCTAAAAATTTAGAATTGGTAAGAAAAACTGACTTGTAAAAATAAAAAAAAAATGGTAGAAAAATTGTAATAGCCATAGGATTTGACCTTTACAAAGGGGAATAAAAAATCACAATTCAATTTGGGGGTTCTTAGAAATCATTCAGTATAAAAACCATGATCATCAGAGAATATTCTGTATTTAAATTGCTTACATTTTATAGAGGTTTAAATAAGCATGGAAAAAGGCTCAATTTATATTAGAGCTAGGCAATCATCATCCAAGTGTATACTGTGTACATTTCTCCACTGCCAGAAAATATACTTGGGATGAGGGTTATTTGCATAGCTGGGAATACTTTGAAAAACATGTGACCAGTGAAAACAAAAAGTACCAAGGGTCAGGCATTGGAGCCTATCACAATTAGGGACCTAACTTTCCTTGGCAAAGGTGACAAGTGATAGTAAAGGCAGTTATACTTAGAACCTGAACCAAGCCAAGAACCATGAATCAACCACAAAAAGACATTTAGTAGTGAGTTGTCACATAGTGGTGACACAGTAAAAGCACCTCAGTTTTGTTTCTGAGCTTTCGATAGCACTTCACTGATGAAGTTCTAGAAGCATTGCCGTGTGGTCTACTGGGGCAGCTTTGTGCTTTACTGTGGAGTAGTAACATGTATATGCTTCTCTTTGATTCTTATGATAAAGTTAATTCAACAGCTATGACTTGGGGTTCTTAGTTAATGATCAGGTTGGGAATGAGGCTCACGCTTGCTCTAAGCAAGGGCAGCAGTCATTAACTTGAAGTATAAACACGTGGAAGAACTGAGGAAAAGGTAGTTCTTTACAGGAATCTCTGAATAAAGTTGCTATTGCGTTTTGCTCTTGGGAGTAAGGATCAGGGATTCCCTTTCAATATCTCTAATGTCATGCTATTATTCTTATTTGTAATTAAATATAGAAGGGAAGATGCAGCAATCAGTCTGTGATTATAAAGGGAAGTATTTTAGATAAATAATCTCTCCTTCTTAACTAATTTTCAGGAAATTTGCTGAAGCGAAGGTAATTCCTTGGTATTGATAATCGAAATACCTATGACTTCATATTGTAGAAGAAAGGGAAATTACAAAGTGTACGTGTGTGTATTAGGAAGTCAGATTGCCATTGACCGGGGTCAGTTCTTTCCTTCCATGAGATCTTAAGAGCTTTAACGTAAGTTTTTTCGTTTTTAATCTTAGGATCAAAAAGCTATTTCAAGCAGTAGAGATAAATCCTTGTCCCACTACCAATGGTCCCACAGTTTTCTTCAGCCATACAACTGTCTCCCACATTTAAAGGACCTTGTTTGGTTCTATTCTGGTTTCCCCACCATCAGGCCCTAGTCGTTGAGCTCTCATTAGCTCAGGTAAGCTCTTTCAGGTGCTGTCCTTTACATGGTCTTGATCCCTTTGCTCATATTATAGCTCTTCCCTTCCCTTTGGAGGGATACCTTACTCAGTCTAGATGTAGTAGGGAGGGTCTTGGTCAAAAAGATATGCTGGACTTTTTTTACCTCCCCTTGGGAAGCCTTACCCTCACTGAGAAGTGGATGGGGAGTGGGGTGGAGAGAAAATGGAGAGAGGAGGAGGAAAAAATAATAATATTAATAATTAAAAATGAAAGTAGTTGGGTGTGGTGGCACACAACTTTAATCCCAACACTTGGGAGGTACAGGCAAAAAGATCTCTCAGTTCAAGGGCAGCCTGGTCTATAGAGTGAGTTTCACTACATCCAAAGATACACAGAGAAACCCTGTCTCAAATAAACAAAAATTTTAAATAAAAATAAAAGAAATAGAGTTTAAAATAAAGTGTTGTAAAGATGCAAAATACACAAAGATTCTGGATACTATATGTTATTGTGTTGTCTTTGAATTGTTTACTGCCTGAGGAAGCAGAACAGCTGCTAAATAGAAAAAAATGATTATAAACACTGCTGGTTTAATCCAACATATATATTTTGAAAATGTTTCGACTTCAAAATTTAAGTCAAAATATATGTTACTTTGGAGAAGAGGTTTTTCTTTTGTTTCCACAGGAAATTAGAGGCTGTGGATTTATTCTGGGCTAAGAAAAATCAGGTTTGATTAAGGAAGACTCACTGAGAAATCTCTGATAGGAGCTGATGATCCAGATATCTGACTTCTACATCCACAATAGCCTCAAGACTGCTGTCTGAAATGCTCAGGGCTCACAGAATATTACAGTCAGGATTTGACCATACTTCTAAATTTTCTTTAGGTACCCATAAGAATACCAGTGCCCTCAATCAGCAGGAAGTAGCCTAAAAAACTATGGTCACATTCCCCCAAACACACACACACACACACAAACCAGATTATAAATGTTTTTCTTTGTTTACAGTGTTAGTTGCAAGTTGTTATGAATAATTGTCAGGAAAAAAGCTAAATAAAGAAGATTAGATTCAAAGTTTTTATTTTGAAACAAAAAAGGGGGAAGTGCTGTGGGACTCTGGTATTGTACCCTATAAAAATTTGTCACTTGTATTGTTTTAATAAAATGCTGAATTGCCAGTAGCCAGGCAAGAATGGGTGGAACAAGAACAGGGCAATTCTGGAAAGAGGAAAGGCTGAGTCTGCAGTTGTCACCCAGACTCAGAGGAAGCAAGATAGGAATGTCTCACTGAAAAAGGTACCAAGCCACATGGCTAGCACAGACAAAATTTATGGGTTAATGTAAGTTATAAGAGTTAATAAGAAGCCTGAGGTAATGGGACAACCAGTTCATAATTAATGCAGGCCTGCCTCTGTGTGTTTCTTTGGGACTGAACGGTTGTCAAACTGGGCAGGACAGAAACCTCTGTCAGCATCATGGGTACTTTAAGAAAATGTTTATGACTAAGTAGGAGGCAAAAGTATAATGTTAAATAATATTTTTCTGTTAATAGTATCGTATTTATTGCCTGATAATTAAGCAACAGAGCAAGGGAGTATGGTGAATATTATGTTTTCATTGTCTTTCTCTTAAATTATCTTAACTGACCTGCAAACTCTTTACAAAGTATATGATAAAACTTAAAAAGAATGTCTTGTTGTCAGTTTCTGTGAAATATTATTTTAAGAAGTGTTATATTTGTTTAAGCTGTAGATCATTTGCTTAATGATCCAAAGATGTATTGCATTCCTTTATGTTGCATTTGTTTAACTCTGGAAAGCTGTGTTGCTTTGCCTGACTAAAATACCTGATTGCTCTAATAAAGAGATGAATGGCCAATATGAATGCAGAAAAAAGGGTAGGGAAAGTTGCCATGCAGAGAAGATAAAGAGGAGAAAAAGAGGAATTGGGAAGCAAGAAGGTCAAGAAGCAAGAAAAGAAGGGGCTAGTCATGAAGTAAGCATGAAAGTAAGATTACAGAAGAAAAAGAAAAAAATACATAAATAAAATGTAGATGGGATAATTTAAGAAAAACTCACTATAATTAGGCCCAGATAAGGTTGGGCATTCACTAGAACACTAAAACCCTCTGTGTATTTATTTTGGAGCTGGCTGGCAGATACTCCAAAAGAGTTAAAGAGTAAAAAAACAATCGAAAACAGTCACTATTACCCATGATGTATTTATGACATTTTATGATGGAGGCAAAATTTGTATTGATTTATTCTCAATTTGCCACATAATTTCATAAATGTTAAAAATTATTTGAAACATATTCACAATCAGACTAAGTTTTAATATTCTACTAGTGTAAAATTAGCAGAGTTGATTGATTTATAAAACTGAAAAATTAGCCAGTTCATATTTTAAGATATTTCACATGTGGTCAACCTGTCTCATTATTTATGGATCTAAATTAAGCACCATATGATAGCAGCAACATGAAGCAGACAAAGTAATTCTCCTTATAGCACCCAGGAAGAACTTAGAAATACAAGAAAGACTGGGGTCCCAGTATTCAGTCTTATTGAATATCTCTAATGAATTGAAACTTTTCACTGTGTCTTAAACGCAAAAGCTCTCAGTACATGCAGTAGTAACAAGTCAAGGGCCAAGCCTTTACCACACTTGTCTTTGGGTGGGGGGTGCATTTTGGATATGTGATATAGAAAAATACATCACAGAATTTTGCAGAAGATACAATGCCGATTAAATTGCCATGTACTATTTCCTAGAATGTTTGATTATGAATTTGCAAAAGCTCCTGATATTGTATGGGGAATAAAATCTAAAATGAAAGATAATACTGTGAATACTACAACAAATAGCAACATCAATGATGCAAGACAGTTAAAAAGAATTCATGAAATAATTGCAAAAGTATAATTTCTAGGTGTCCAACTTTATATTGTAAAATAAGTTCAGTAAAGATACCTTGTGTGTCAAACAGAAACATGACATTGGAAATGTAATTCTGTAAAGATATCTAGTAAATGTTGAGGAAATATCAGTACTTTTAACATTATATAAAATGGCTATTCCATTGCACACTTAGATGTATGTCAGTTCTTTGAACCCCTATAACACTAATTCTTCAAAATTATTGTAAGGTTTTTCTTATTTTATGAAGATTACATTTGGGTAAAGTTTCAAGTTATTTATAAAATTGTGGGCCAAAAAACATAATTAGCACCAAATAATATAATTTAAGCATAAAGAAATTTAAGAAGAGTTACGCAATTTACAACCATTCATATATTGAAATATTGCTATATGAAAATGTAATTATCAACAAAAAATTTATGTATGAGCATGTGTTGGAATATGGTCTATTTTAGGCCTTAGAAGTATCAACTTCTAGGAATGTGCTAATAAGTATTTAATTACCTCTAATATATGAATATCTTTTTTTTTGGCTCTTTTCAGTTTATTGCATGAAGGAGTTACACTAGTCCAAGTTAAAAGCGGACCCCAAATGGTTACATTATACAAGCTGTGAGGTTTTTAAACTTGTGACAAGGGACAGGAGGGAAATTCTACTCATTGCAAGGAAATCCTCACTTAAGCTTCAGAGTCACAAGCACTTAAAACCCATGAACCTTCAGCTGATCGTCCTTAGCCAGTCCAATCTCTATTAGGAACTGGCATATGTTCTTGCGCTGGTCACCCTGTAGCTGAATTACTTCTCCATATTCTGGATGCTCAATTACAGTACCATTGCAGGCAAATTTCTTCTTAAACGCCTTCACTAGTTTCTTTTTATCGTAATCATCAGCGATCCCTTGGACAGTGGTAAGGGTCTTCCTGCCGTTTCTCTGTTGAATTCTTATATGGATATAATCCTCAGTGCCAGCAGGAAGCAGGTCAT
>NW_026067949.1:33969575-33981803 GCF_014885135.2 Alexandromys fortis
GGGGGCTCGAGGGGGAGGCAGCTGAGTCCTCAGCGGCAGCTCAGTGACTGGGGCCATATATATGAATATCTTTATGTCATATTATTAGGAAGAATAAAAGGGTTAAGTAGTTCAAATATCACATTTTCCCAGGAAATTTTAATTGCCTACTGAAAAAAATATTTTATATATGTTACAGATTTATATTATACTCATTAATATTGACCTTTACCAGAAAGAGGATTTACTGAATTTTCTGAGGTTCACATTGTTAATTTTGGCTATAGTACCTTAGATTTCTTCTCCTATTTTAAAAATAAAAATAACAAGTCTCATGAGTGTTAAAGGGTTGTAGAAGTTGTAAAGAGACAGCTCACTGCGCTCCAGGGAAATTAACGGAAACTTCAAGGTTGTGAGAGTGAAAAATATCCACTGAAGAAAAAATCTGAGTTCTAGTTAACAGCAGACACTGTGAGGAGCCAATTTCAATGCCACAATCTACGTACAAAGTTAAAAAAAAAAAAAAAAAACTTGAAATTTACAGGAACAAGGAAATGACAGTTCCCTGTGACCAGCACTGTAATACACTCATTGACGAATACATCAAGGGTGTAAAGAAAAGACACAAAGACTTTTGTGACTGCACTCTTAATTTTATTGTAAAACATGGCTTTGCTTATAACAATGTGCAAATATTTTATTGTGAATTCAAATTGTAACAATTATAGCCGTATGATTGCATTTATTGTGGCTCTGAAACATAATTTCAACTCTGCAGATATAATAACAGAGAACTATTAGGAAGATGGCCAACAATTTGATTGATTGTTCCCACAATAAAATTTATTACAAAATCTAGCAATATATATTGATTTTTCAATCAAATTTGAAAAATCATAAAATAAAAAATATATAAAATATTGTACATGAAAAATGAAGGAATGCTCACATATTTGATACAATGTAAATATGGCATGATAATTCACTAATTTTAAAAAGATTTGAAGTACATATTTTTAAATTTTTTATTTATTTATTAAAGATTTCTGACTCTTCTTCTGGATATGAAAAAGCCTGGGATAAAACCGGACTCGCTGAACATAGTGGACAATGAGGACTACTGAGAACTCAAGAACAATGACAATGGGTTTTTGATCCTACTGCACGAACTGGCTTTGTGGGAGCCTAGGCAGTTTGGATGCTCACCTTACTAGACCTGAAATACATATTTTATATTTGTTATTTTTCTATTTTTGTAATAGAATATTCAGACAAAAGAGATACTAGGAAAGTAAGGGTTTTCTTTGTCTTATAATTTCATAGAAATAAAATCATCAAGGTTGTCAAAACATGACAGCAGCCAGGTTATGCAGGAAAGCAGGAGAGGGATTTGGCTGATCACATTTTGTACACACATGGAAAATAGACAGAAAAAAAAGGAATGCAGAAAATATTTAGAACCTGAAAAAAAAAAACCTGGGTTCTAGCTCTGAAAGATTTCACAAACTACTTAAACAACACCATCATTTGGGGACAAATATTCAAATACATGAGTTTATGTGAATATATCTTATTCAAACCATCATCACATATATTATGATTTAAATCAACCCTTTATAAGACTACTTATAAATGTACTTTAAAAAGTAATTTATAAATCCCTTAGAAGAAACTTATATTGTTATGTGAAGATCACTCATGACATACCGTAAAAAAAATATGTTACCAAAAAAGGCAGAAAAAGAAGCTAAAAAATCTAATATTATCTTGAATAAATGAAAATTTATAAAAAATTTAAAATTACCTTTCAGCAAAACATTGAGAATAATAAAAGTCTTTCAGTTTTCTAAATAATATGTAAAGAAGAAAAATGTTTCTGAATCTTAATCAGGAAAATGAGCCTTGTTGCATTCTATCATTTAAATTTTGTGGTTGTATTTTTTCAATTTCTCATTCCATTGTAGCCTCTAAAACACACCGTCTAAGAGGCAACAACTGATTACTCCATAGAGAATACAATATAGATCTCTCCATTTCCCATATTTAAATATTATAAACATGGAGATGGTGAGAGGGCTCAGTGTTAAAGATCTCCAATTGCACTTCCAGAAGACCCAGATTCACTTCCCAGCCCCCACATAAAGTTTTCATCTTTCTGTGACCAGTTCTAAGAGATCTAACAGTCTTTGCTGGCTTCTGTACTTACAGGCACACACGTGGTGCACAAATTTAGATGCCATATACATAAAATAAATAAGACTAGTGAAAATTTAAAAATATAATTATTAGTTTTCTCTTTTTATAAAAGTCAAACTAACTTTTTTTTAAATTTTACATACCATTCCCAGTTCCCACTCCTTCTCCTCCTCACACTCCCTCCACTTTTCCCAAACCCATTCCCCATTCTCTCCCTAGAGAGGCAAAGCACATCGCTCTGAGGAAGGACCAAGGTGCTCCCTACTATATCTAGCTGAAAAGGGTATCAATCAGAAATTAGATATCAAAATTCCATGCGATCCAATTGAAAATGGGATACAAATATAAATAGAGAATTCTCAACAGAAGAATCTCAAATGGCTGAAAGAATCTTAAGGAAATATTCAACATCCTTAGCCATCAGGAATATGCAAATCAAAATGATTCTGAAACACCATCTTACACCAGTCAGAATGGTAAAGATCAAATACACCAATAATACCTTATACTGGAGAGGTTGTAGAATAAGGGAATACTCATCCATTGCTGGTGGGAATGCAAACTTGGAATCAACCTACCCAGGACCCAGCAATACCACTATTGGGCATATACCCAAAGAATGCTCAATCATACTACAAGGACATATGTTCAACTATATGCAGCATTATTTATAATATCCAGAGCCTGGAAACAACCTAGATGCCCCTCAACAGAAGAATGGATAAAGAAAATGTGGTACATTTACAAAATGAAGTATTCCTCAGCGGTAAAAAACAATGACATCTTAAAATTTGTATGCATATGAATGGAACTAGAATTATTAATTTTTAGAAATCCAATTTTGCTAACTGTGAAAGAAAATTTATATCAAAGTCATATTACAAATTTAAATTAAAATATTTTTTTATTTTTTAGTTGCCTGAATCAGGAATAATAATCATGAGAAATGTTTCTTAGCAGTACGTTAATAAGGTGTTAGAAGGAAGTACTTCTGTATATTTGTTGCTTTTATTGGTTAATAAAGTACTTTCAGCCAATGGCATAACAGAATATAACCAGACTGTAAGAAATATATATAGAGAGAAAGAAGGCAGACTCAGGGAGAAGCCATGAAGCCCTACCAGAGACAGACACTGGACATAACTTCCTTTCTCATCTTCTCCCTCCTTCTGGTCTTCAACTGGACCTTAGGGGCTCAGTCCATTGCTCTGATGATGTCTCTATCTCCATCCATCACCAGACGAAGACTCTAGGGTGATATTCAAGATAATTGTCAGTGTGATAGTGGAGCAAGACCAGTTCAGGCACCTTCTACTCTGCTGCCCAAGGACCTAGAGCAACAGTGAATAAATGGGACCTCCTGAAACTGAGAAGTGTCTGTAAAGCAAAAGACACTGTCATTAAGACAAAAAGGCATCCTACTGAATGGGAGATCTCCACCAACCCCGCATCAGACAATGGTCTGATCTCCAAAATATATAAGGGACTCAAGAAACTGGACATGAAAATTCTAACTAACCCAATTCAAGAGTAGGGTACTGAACTGAAAAGAGAATTCTCAGCTGACGAAGTTCGAATGGCCAAAAGACATTTCAGGTCATGTTCAACCTACTTAGCGATCAGGGAAATGCAAATCAAACAACTTTGAGATACCATCTTACACCTGGCAGAATGGATAAAATCAAAAACACCAATGATAACCTATGCTGGAGAGGATGTGGAGCAATGGAAACACTCATCCATTGCTAATGGGAATGCAATTTTGTGCAACCACTTTGGAAATTAGTGTGGCAGTTTCTCAGGAAATTGGGAGTCAATCTACCTCAGGATCCAGCAATACCACTCTTGGGAATATACTCAAGAGATGCCCAATCATTCTACAAAAGCATTTGTTCAACTATGTTTATAGCAGCATTATTTGTAATTGCCAGATCCTGGAAACAACCTAGATGCCCCTCAATGGTAGAATGGATAAAGAAAGTGTGAAACATATACACATTAGAGTTCTACTTAGCGGTAAAAAAAATAATGACATTTTGAATTTTGTATGCAAATGGATGGAAATAGAAAACACCATCCTGAGTGAGATAACCTAGACCCAAAAGATGAATATGGAATGTACTCACTCATTAGTTGACACTAACCATAATGGGTGAATAATTTTAATAGATGGGTTTAAGATTATATTCTGAGAAATAAGGAGGCCACTCAACCTATGAGGTGAGAGTTGGTATAATTAAACTCAGTATTTTACAAATAACACTTGTGCTATTATTTTGGTAATAGTCAATAATATTGAATGTTTACTAGCTAATATTTTTACTCTGTTCAACTTTACCATTTTAAATTAGACATGTTCTATGGTCCAAAATTGTTTGGTTGTTCCCATTAATATGCTATACTAATATCCCCCAGTGCCCTGTGCTATCCATTTCTAGCCTTCTCTTTTTAGCCTCATTTAATGCTATTCCTACCATCTGTCAACATGTGACAGTTATACTGATATTTTTTTTTTCAGGAGATCAAGTTCTTCAAAGATATTTTATCTAAACCTTTTATTTACCTTGAGAGACAGTCCCTACATGCATTTCTTATTAAATTCCATACTTTTCTGAAGTATCTGTTTAAATGTTACATGCCTAGGATGGTTTTCTCTAAGCAGCTAATGGAATTGGACTTCCTTTTGTAATTGGCTTGTATTGGTCCTCCCTAAAGAACTGTAAACTCCACAAGAATAGCAATTATGGCTGATTGTTTTTCTCCCACACAATTGCAATAGCTTCTTTATCCATAGAAACCAAACAAAGCATTTAGATTTCAGCTAGTTATTGATTTGTGGACATGTCCTGATAAAGAATAAATAAACGTTCATTTTATAAGTGATCACCAGGGACATCATTCAACTTTGCTAACAGATATGATTTCTTTGTCAATTACAGTCTGATATAATTTGTGCCAAGTACTTTAGCTTTATGTAAAACAAGCATTTAAAAAGAGCAACTACAAGATGAAGGATCATTTTAATCTTCATACATAAAGCTCTACATTTGTTTTGTTTCTTTCAATAGACTAACTTTCAGAGCATTTTCCTGATTTTGAAAGGCATTTTCCCAACATCAACATGGTGGTTATCTTAACATTTTTGACAACAGAGCCAAACTTGTTATCATAGTATGAGAGCAGTGAAATGTTCTTTTGCTTAAATCTTTTCCCTGAATGTAAACACTTTAGTAGTGCTGAGAATACCTTTTCATTTTATGGTGGTAAAAGAAATAAAACTGCAGGTCTCAAATGATGAAAAAATTAGCAACAGCATCAATAATTTATATTCTGGACAAGGGTTTGAAAATACAAACATTCAGGGTCCTTCGATACTGATTCTTGAGTCGACTTAATTGTGTTTACCTGTAGAGAAGCATTTCAGAAGTGTGTGGAAATTTGATACAATGCTGATGAAGGATACTCTGTTTTGATACAGATTTTTAAATGATTACTCTAAACAATTTTTAAATCAATAAGTAATTATGATGGTTCTTTCCAATCAAATAAGTATTGATTTAGAAGAAGAGATATGCCTTTCTCTACTTTGGAGAATTTACTGATTGTTATTTGCTGTGACTTAACATTAAATAAACCCATATTTCTATTAATTAAAGTCATACATGTTTAAGAGAGCTCCCCACTAACTTTATGTGCTTTTCTTGGGTTTACATCAGGCTATTATGTCTGTTTTTCCACCAAGTGTTTGGATATTTTTTAGTAGGAGATATACTCAGAGAATACAGTACTCTGTTTATTTGAATCATTAATGTTAATCCTGACAGCATTATCTCTACATTTTATAACACTATAAAATTGTTTTATAGTGTTACAATTAGTAATGCTAAACCTAGGTATTAAAGGGATTAGTACTGATTGTTCCTCAGTAAAGTTCAGTTTATAGTGACATAAAACAACAATATTTGTGCCATAATGCTTTATGGTACCAAGTAGCTTCACTGTAGGACAATAGGAGTTATATGGGCTGCTTTTAGCTAAGTTAATCTGTGTGTTCAAGGTACATTTTAAATTTTCATTTCCAGAACACAGGGATGCATTGTGACCACCTGTTTAAGAGTTTTTTTCTTATTTTTGTTTCTCATAATTACAATTAGTATAATATATTTCATTCTTTTAAAAGGTGTAGATACTTTATGTTTTCAATCATATGTGAGAACAAGTAAAGCCCTTTTTCACTTATATGTTTTCTACGTAATTATCACTTTGTGAAGAGATTGTGACCTTTATTTTAATCAAATTTAATCACATATGAGTTGCATGTCAACTGATAGACTACAATAACAATATTCAAAATATTGAAAGCTTAAATATGTTGAAGTAATTGAATTGTATTAATAAAAAGATAATATTGGTTACATGACAAAATAATTCTATTTTCCTATTATAGCTTCCATGATAGATTAAGAAAAGTTAATTATTCAGCAAAAATACCTCTGATGTAGCATGCGAATGATTATTTGCTGCACACAGCCGTCTAGGCAGGAAATTCTTGACCATATGTTGGTGTAGGAGTTCCTTCTGTTTGTGTGTTGCTTTCATTGGTCAATGAATAAAGAAACTGCCTCAGCCTAGTTGATAGGGCATAACTTAGTTAGGGAGAGAAGACAGAACTGAGTGCTGAGAGGAAGAAAGGCAGAGGAGGAGCAGAACACCGTGGAGCCACCAGAGACAGACATGCTGAATCTTTCCCAGTAAGCCACTGCCACGTAGCAATACACAGCTTAATAGAAATGGGTTAAATCAAGATGTGAGATTTAGCCAATAGGAGGCTAGAGCAAATGGGTCAAGTAGTGCTTTAATCATACAATTTTCTGTGTGGTTATTTCGGGGCTAAGCTAGCCCAGCAGCAGGGAGGAACAAGCAGCCCTTCCATGCAGCAATGTATCTTCTGTGAAATAAAAATGTAGGCTAGAAAACCCTTCATTGTCCTTTCACTAAAGTGTATTTTAATCTCAATATGATGTTACCTAAATGGCAGTTATCAAATTGCAATTAAATTTTTGAAAGCAATAAATATTTTCCTTCAAGACACAGCAGATCTCATCAATCCCATGTCTCTTCCACCTGAATATACTAGAAAAGGAGGACAGTTCTCTGTGTTACTCATAGAGGGGTATAGATTTTATTTTAACTTAGTCAACCAGGCTTGGAGAAATAGGCTTATAATCCCATGTCCTCAGGAGAATGAGGCAGGTAGAAGGATCACAAATTCATAGACTTACTGACTTTAGGGTGGCTTCTAACTCAATGTGAACAAAGCACAGAGATCTCATTTCTAAAAATAAAAAAAGTAAAGAAGTGGAAATATAATTTAGGAATAGTACACCTGTCTACCTTTTATAGGACCCTAGTTCAACTGTAGAACCACTATAAAAAAACATTAATTAAAATTAAGAAAGGGAATATTGATCACCTAATACATATTTGTCCATTGTTAAAGTTAAATTATTTTGCATCCATTAATACTTAATTATCTCAAATAAGAATCCACCAATTATAAAGTAAATCAAGTTTCAATTACAAATTGAATTTATTCAAGATTTTTCCAATTCACTTTTGGCACCAACTGTTGTGTGATATTTATTGTTTTCTGACAAATAAAGCTTGTTTGGAGTCAGAGGACAGAGCTAGCCCCTAGCTGAACAAAACTGACCATGGAGGACTGTAGACAGATAGAATAGAGTGTGGTGGTATTTTGTTTGTGCTCTAACAATAAAAACTTACCTGGATAACAGAGGGTGGTGCCAGGCACTAGTTAATCCTAGAGGCTAGGCAGCTGTGGCACACACCTTTCATCCCAGCACTTAGAAGGTAAAGTAGAAAGATCAGGAGTTCAAAGTAACACAAGGCTACATGAGATTTAACCAGTCTAAAAGAGAAAAGGAGCCCACACCTTTGATCCCGGCACTTGAGATATCATGCCTTTATTTCTAGCACCAGGGAGGTGGAGACAGGAGGCTGAGCAGAAATAGGAATATAAGACAGGAGGAGAAAGGAGCTCACTCCTTTCAGTCTGAGGATTCAAGAGATGAGAAGTCTCTCTAGTGGTTGGCTCCTTTACTTCTCTGATATTTCAGCATTTATCTCGATATCTGGCTTGGGTTTTTGTCACTAAGACCAATTAGAATTCATGCTAAAAAAAGAAAAAGTAGTAAGGCAAAGCTAAGAGGATTTCAGCCCTTTCAAAGGAAGGAACAGAAGAGGTAGGAGGTGACTGTTGGCTGCTTCCCTGCTTCTCTGATATTATAGACTCTTACACCGATATCTGATACCTGACTCTTGATTTTTTTATTAAAAAAGAATAATTCGTTAAGGCTTCAGCCAACCTATCAAGTACACTATGGCCAGTAAGCTGGCACAGCTGCTAATTTTTTTTTTTCTGTGCAAAGCTTAATATCTAAGTTTAATTTTCTGTTCTGATGGTGATAAGAGAGGACAGACTCCAGTTATTCATTTTCCTATACATGTGTGCCTTGAAATGTGCTCTATATTCCACACATAAAACATTTATGCATGCAATGATAATAATTAAAATGAGGTGAACACTTAATCCAATGCCTATTATCAAATAAAGCATTGAAATATTTGAACATGCAGACTAACTATGAAATAAGAACTAATGTCCTCGAGTGCAGATGATTGTTAGCAAAAGCATGATGGTTCAGATATTTCATGTATCTGACACAATGTAATCATAACATTAATTTATTTTAATGTGATTTCTCTTTCTCACTCCCTCCCCCTGTCCTGTGTCTGTTTCTCAGTTTTTCTCTTTCTCTCCGTCTCTCTGTCTCTCTTTCTGTCTCTGTCTGTGTCTCTCTCTCTCTCTCTCTTTCTCTCTCTCTCTCTCTCTCTCTCTCTCTCTCTCTCTCTCTGTCAAGCTGTGTTTCAAACTCAGGATGTGTGAATGCGAGGAAAGAGAATCACAAAAATAAATTGCACGTCTCAAGTTTCAGTATTGACTTTTTCCTTCAATGTTTTACTTCACAATACCAATAATCTGAATCTTGCTTTCTAATACTTTTATTTCTTATTGAGTCATTCATTTTTCCTTATATCAAACAATATTTTTATAGACAATTGTGTTTCAGACTCATGATATATTGAGTTGATATTGAGAATATCTTGCCAATGAATTGAAAGCCAAATAGTCTCTGATCTTGTTCTAGAGCAAAACTGAGAGAGTGATAAATATGTGAAATAAAATGTACTAGTAACCATCAGAAAACCTCCTACAGCAATAACAGGAGAAAATTTAATTCCAGTGTCAACATTCTAATTAGAAATTTATATATACTCACCCATGCATTATCTCTCAGGGATCATACAATAATCACAGGCAGGTATGGGAATCACTGTTGCTCTGATACTGGAAACAAGCTCCTCAATCATTGTCTTGATTTAATTCCTGTCATGGGTGGCTGTTATCAGTAGGGGGATGCATAATTTTATGACTGCTTCACGAAGAATATATCTTAGTCTTATGAAAAATGAGAAATTCAAATATAGAATCTTTTTCTCTTTTACTTTTTATAATAACTAATGCAATGTCTAGTGTGTCCTTTTGTTAATCCCATCTGATTTATGTTTGACCCATGAATCAATTTATTCAGGTTATACAAAATGTTCTACTTGTTCATTAAGATTTTGATGTATTCCTGAATGGATATCTTGCTGAGTTTTTCTTGCTATAATCTTTATTTTACTAAAATTAATTTTTATATTACTTTCTCTTGTTCCATTAGCTAAAACTTCTACAATGAATAGAGCTATCCTAGGAACAAAATGTATTCATGAGTGTGAACTGGCTTCCTGACACCAACTCTACATCATCTGAGTTCCTTGAATGATTAAAAGGTGTTTCCGGATCATGTATTATTTTAAATAAATCCTCTTTCAGAGAGTTCAAGCTCAAATATACTATTTGTAATATTTTGGTGGGTAACTAAATATTAATTCATTTATTTCATATGTATTTGCACAGACATTTAAATAAGTTAAGTATTATGCCATAAGAATATTTTTTTTCCATTGGTAAAGAAGCCCTTTATTGAATAGTACCACGGAGGCTTATATTCCCAACACTGTCAGGTGTACCAGCAGGTGAAAACTTCATCTCCTGATCAATCAAGGACAAGCTCTGCTTCCTTTGGAATGGGCTCCAGAAAGCTAGATCATGAGTGTGGTGGTTAGTCTGTTAAGATTTCTTATTTAAAAAAAAAAATTGGTCTTTGAGATTTTGCTGCATCTCATAAAAAAAAAAAAAAAAACATTAAAGAACTTTAATGTATGTGTCCTGTCCAACCCTGGGTGGCCCACCGAAAATGAACTCAGTGGTATCATGCAAATTTTTGTTTTCTAATGATTTTTTTTGTCATACTGGTTCTTTACTTGTATATTATGGCTGCAGATACTGTGTTTTTATGAGTTGTGTTTGTGTGCTACTTGTGTTTCTTTTTAATATGTGATTTCTTCTTTTACTTGTTTACCTGTTTGCCTTTTTTTTTTTTTTTAGAAAGACCGTGGACTGGGGTGGGTGAGAATATTCTTCCAGGACTCGGGGGAGGTGAAAAGTATGATCAGAATATATTGCATAAAAGTATTTTATTGTCAAAACATAATAAGCAAATCTAAAACAGTTTATACTTAATCTGGAGGGGGCTGGGTGCGCAGCTCAAAGGTGTTGCCAAATTTGTCAATTGTTGCCATTTAAAAGAAACAAGGGGCTTTGCTCTCAGACTTGTGAAACAGTTGTCTTATCAAATATCTGCACTCAACAAGGAGGTCCCACTCTTTGCATGTCGGGAGATATAAAAATGCAAACTGCGTCCAAAATACTGGTGTTAGATGAAATCCTTGGGCATCTTTATTGCTCAGGGAAATAGGAGATTATTTGCCTGTATTTAGCTTGTACGGAACATAGGTTTTGTATTGGCAGAATGATTTCCCTTAAACTCAGGCAATAATCACATAGAGGTTACCATTGAGGGTTTCGTAAGGAAACATAATAGGCCATTGAGTGTGTGCCAAATTCTACCAGGCAGTCTCTGATCAATATATCTATCCTGAGCTATGGGAGCTTTCTTCAGTGCCTGGAATGTGGAGTATATGCTAGGAGAACTCTATGTAGTGAAGAGATAGCTCAGGAGAATCCACAGGTTGCCTCCTGCCTGAGAGAGCACAGGGATGGGAATGACCAAGACCTCTGCAGCTTTCCCAGTGCTGGACTGTGCTACAGTTGTATAAGGAACTGTAAGGGCATGTGCTTTCTCTAATAGCTAAGTCTTGCTTTAGTCCATTTTCTCATTTCTAATGGCCCTGATCTATCCTTTTGAAGGGGAGCAGGGTTATTCTGCCTCTGTATTTTGGAAACATGTATTTTTTTTAAAAAAAAAAAAATCTTTAATTTCTAAGAATTTCTTTGAGCTGCAGAAAGGGTCTTGACCAAAAAGGCAAAAATTTATAGCTTGGAATTGAAATATCCACCGATCTCCTATCTATTAAAGGTTCAATATCCAGCCTGTGGTTCTGTGCTCATGGAGACTTTGAGACATAATGCTCTCTGAAGAAAAATCGGTCATTTGGAACTGTATTATTGTATGGGACATTAAAAGCCCCCACTGGATTTCCCACTGTGAGCTGAAAAGGGATCCACAGCCATGGTTTAAATGATATATTTCTTTGTTACAGATGTTTGTGGACTAGAATATCTGAACTTGAGAGGCAAAATATTCCTGTTTATAAATCAGTCAGACTTTTCTTTACAGCAGTGGGTACCTACCTGATTGTTTTTTTTTTTTTTTCAGTTTTAGTCTTTGCTTAAGGTTTACTTTTCATATTAACCTGAATAGGTTGCTTGATTTTTCAATTTAGCAATCTATAATGGAGGCGAAGTAGTAGTAAAACCTTATGAGAATAAAGTGGCAGTTATGTGGCTTAGCTTAGTTCCTAATACACACAGAGTACCATTAAAGTATATATCAGATACTTTAT
>NW_026067949.1:33981896-33998294 GCF_014885135.2 Alexandromys fortis
AAAATTTCAGGCTTTTGAGAATTTCAAGTTCAATATTTTAAAAATATGTCACCTGTTCCAACATGAGAAGAACCAAGAATTTGTAATGACATACCAAAACCTTAGAATAATGTTTTTCATTTTACATCTTAAAATTATCCAAAGGTTTACTGAGGAATATGATATTAAAAATTAAGTATTTGAGACTACATGCTTATAATGTCAGCCTTCTAAAAAACATTCCTTTCCCTAAAATAAAAATTATTTAGTATCTCAATTTCCTTTGATAACAAGTACAATTAAATCAGTTAATGGATAAAACATGTTCTTTAAGAATGCATATAATTTTAACACAAATCTGATCCTATTCTTTTAACTGTTAAGAACTCAGAAATAGAAGACACCAGAACATTGTTTTTGGCTATTTAACATGTACAAATACTACAATTTACTAATTACAAATCAGTTGTGCACCCTTTAATCCCAGACTTGGGAAACAGAGGCAGGTGGGTCTCTGTGGGTTTAAGGTCAGCCTGGCCTACCGAGCAAGTTCCAGCACAAGTTCCAAAGCCATAGAGAAGGGGAGTGATAGAGGCAGTGGGCTGTGGCCCCAGCTCCCAGCTAGCTTTACCTGAAATAATTACACGGAAACTGTATTCTTTTAAACACTGCTTGGCCTATTAGTTTCAGCCTCTTATTGGCTAATCCTCACATCTTGCTTTAACCCATATTTAGTAATCTGTGTAGCACCACGAGATGGTGGCTTACCAGGAAAGATCTTAACCTGCTTCCATCTCGGAGAGGAGAGCTATGGCATCTGCCTCACTTCCCTTCTTCCTAGCATTCTATTCTGTCAACTCCACCCACCTATGTTCTGACCTATTAGGCCAAGCAGTTTCTTTATTAACCAATGAAAGTAACACATAGACAGGTGACCCTCCTCCATCAATAAATAAATACGTAAATACAATGACAACAACAACAAAACCAGAAAACAAATGGAACACTGGGCAGAAAGTCAATGAACAATTATTCTTTCAGTAATAGAATAAAAAGATGCAATTAATAAGAGCCCAATTAGAAAGTGTTGTTTTGGACTAGACAAAAAATGAGCTTAGAATTTTAGTATCTTTATGTTAAAACTATTCATTGGTTTTTACTAAAATAATTTTTAACCTTTATTGTGAACTACAGAATTATTTAGAAAATAGTATGCATGAATCATAGCATACTGATTTCCTCACTATTGAACTGAAATTTACATTACAGAAGTGTATTAATATACTGTTTTGCTTCAATAATTTTGGATATAAATTTGAAAATCATGTATTGTAACTCTTATTTTGTCTTTATTATAAAGCTTCAACTTATTTGATAAAATTTCTATATATTCTCTTTTTATTATTTATTTCTTTTTCATAAAAAAACAAATTATCTTTTTTTTTTTTCATTTTACATACCAATCCCAATTCCCCCTCCCTCCTCTCCTACCATTCCCTCCCTATCCCTCCCACCACCCATCCACTCCTCAGACAGAGGAGTGCTTTGGGGAAGGTCCAAGGCCCTCCCAACTATATCTAGGCTGAGCAAGGTATCCATCTAAATATAATAGTTTCCCAAAAAGCCAGTACATGTAATAGAGTTAGTCCTGGTGCCACTGCTATTGACCCTGCAGTATGTCCCAGAAAAATAACTGTCACCCACATTCAGAGAAGCTAATTTCTACCTGTGTTGTTTCTTTGCCTGTCTGGTTGGAGTTGGTAAGCTCCCATTTGCTCAGGTAAAGCTGGTTTAGTGATCTTGACCTCTTTGCTCACATGTTCAGTCCAGTGTTCCACTATGGCTCTCTGCCTCTGCTTCCAGCAGTTGCTGGAAGATATTCATCAGTCAACTGGGTGGTGATGGTATGCAGCTTTAATCCCTGCCTTGGGTAGGCAGAGGCAGGTGGATCTCTGTGAGTTCAAGTCTAGCCTGCTCAACAAAAGCTAGTTCCAGGTCTTGCTCCAAAGCTATAGAGAAACTCTGTCATGAAAAAACAATCAAACAAATCTAAGCAAAACAAAAGATATTCATCTGTCTGACTACAGGGCAAGTTCAGGCACCCTCTATTGCTTTGGTCATCCTTGTAAATTCCTAGTGCCAGGATTCTTGCTAGCCCCACCATGGTTACCTCAATCAAAATATCTATTTACTTGCTCTCACCTCTCTCCTTTCTCCATCTAGACTATCCTGTTCCCTCAAGTTCTCCTCCCCTCTCTACTTCTCCCCTCATCTTCCCCTTCTTCCCTCCCAACTCCCACCAAGCCATCAAAACTAAACATCAAAACCAAATAAAGATCAAAACCAAAATAAATCATTTTAATGACTTTCAAAAGGTGAAAGAATATTGCAAATTAATTCTGTGAAGAATCTATACATCTATGCCTATAGCCATTGTTACATGTATTCTGAAATCTGAGTATATTCAAATGAAATTCAAAAGCATCCCACAGTCAGATTACTGCATAATTTGAAGTATGATGTCTTAAAATCCCAATGACTAAAATGGGAGAAGTTACAGGTAATCAAAATACTCTTTTATCCATGAAGTAACCTGTGCAATTCTAACAAAAATTGAATGGCATTAACATGTCAAAAAAGGAATTAAGAAAAACAACTTAAAATGAGTAATATAATTAAAATATAAAATATAACACCTTAAAGGCAGATGGCATCTTTTGAGACTGTTGTTAACAGGATAAACTCCTTGAATTCTGTTTCAAAATATTTGTTTTTGTTGTATAGGTGTGGTGCTCTTTTATGTTCAATTTTGAATCCTAATATTTTGACTTCTTCTTTTCCTTTTTTATAACTGTGTATCTTCTCAATTATCTTATTGGTCTACAAAGGCTTCAATGTTTGTATTGAAAAAAGATGGAGGCAGTGTCCATAATTGCCATGTTCCTGATTTTAGTGAAAAATGCTTTCAATTTTTCTCTACTTAGCATTATTTTGGATATGGCCTTCTTTCTACTTCTTTTATTGTTATATCTCTCTATCTCTCTATCTCTCTATCTCTCTATCTCTCTATCTATCATCTATCTATCTATCTATCTATCTATCTATCTATCTATCTATCTATCTAATCTATCCAATCACTTTATATCTCTAGATTTTCCAGAACTTAAGTCATAGAAAACAAAAATCTAAAAATGAAAAGAAATAAAAAATATTGTATTTTGACAAGGCATCTAATACATGATCATTTGGGTTCTTTTCTTTCTTGCTCATATTCATGTGGTGTAGTACATTTACTGATTTTACATGTTACACCTTCTCCACATCTCTGGCATAAAACTAGCTTCATTTTCACAGATGGTCTTGTTGATTGCTCTTTGAATTGTCTTGTACATATTTATATAGAATTATATATCTACATTCATAAGGAATATTACAGCATCAGTTTTCAACCTGTGGGTCAAAACCACTTTGAGGGGTCAAATGACCCTGTCACAGGTATTTACTTTAAGGTTAATAACAGTAGCAAAACTACAGTTTTGAAGTTACAACAAAATAATTTTATTGTAGGTGTCACCACAACATGAGGGACTGTATTAAAGAGTTACAGTATTAGAAAGGGTGAGAGCCACTAGATTAGAGTGTAATTCTTTTCTTTGGCCTTTGTGTGCTATTGGTTTCAAGAGTACTAACTTTATGAAATAACTATGGACATACTCTTTACTTTTTCTGCTTTCTAGAACAATTTGAACAATATTTGTATTAGTAGTTATTTGAGGTATGGTAGAATCTTGAGATGAATCCATCTGGTTCTTTGCTTTTAAAATTGAGTTGTTTTTTAATCAATGCTTTTCTCTTATGGGTTATTATATGCATATTAAAATTATTCAGTTAATTTTCATTTTTATTTTATGTATATGTGTGTTCAGTTAAATATATGTACCATGTGCATGTCTGGTGCCCTTAACGGCAAAAATAGAGCATAGTAATTGCGGAAACTGACTGGAATTACAGAGAGATATGAGCTTCCATAAGGTTGATGAGAACTGAATGTGGCCTCACAGCAGATCAGTGGGTATTTTAAGTACTGAACCATCTCTCAAGCCTATCACTGACTTTATAATCAATTTTTATTAGTGCAGCTCTGGATTTTTCCCAACTCTTCCATGTGTCTTGCAGTACCTTTTGACTTTCATGGCCAGTTTTTAACACACTAGATGTTTTTCCTGCACACAGATGTCTATAACTAGCATGACTCCAGTGATCACACACAAATATCTTTTTTACTGCTTTGTGAAGCAAATCATAGTAACAACATGTTGAAATTCTGCTATAGGTATTGTGTGCTATAAATAATAAGAGGATGAAGCTCTTTTTGAAGTTTTGACTTCTACTGTAATCAATTAAATTATTATATCAGATGTTATTTTCTTGATATATTTTATTTTGGAAGTCTTATCTGAAGTATTTTAGTGCTTCATTTTAATTAACTAAATGTAATTTAATAATGAGAATTTTAAGAGATTGAGAAAACATAATATTGTTTGAACAATGATAGAAAGCTGGCTTTAGCTAAATGAAGGTGTGTTGAAATATGGAGCGGCGGGGCTGCGTTCCCAACACCCCGGCCGCTTGGCTAGCTCATGCCCGAAATAACAACACACAAACTGTATTCATTTAAGAACTGCTTGGCCCATGAACTCTAGCCCTTACAGGCTAATTCTCACACCTGGACTAGCCCATTTCTAATAATGCGTGTAAGCACCCCAAGGTGCGCTTACCGGGAAGATTCTAGCCTATGTCCATCTTCATCGCGTGTGCCTCAGAGAGCAGAGCTATCGAGTCTACCTGGGAGAGCTGAGCATGGCGTCTCTTCGGGAGCAGAGCAGAGTCTGACCTCACTTCCTCTTCCGCCCAGAATTCTATTCTGTTTACTCCTCCCATCTATGTTCCAAGCCATGAGGCCAAGCAGCTGGTTTATTATAACTTAACCAATGAAATCAACAGATTGATATATGACACTCCCACATCAAAGGTGGATTATTCAAACTTTGTCATTAAGCATTCTCTAGGAACTGGCACCCCTCAATAATTCCTAAATTTGTGAAAGTCTTCATTACTTTTGTATCATTGTCAAGAGATAACATGATTGAGTCAAGTTATATAATAAAGCGTCTACTAGGCCTTATTGTTTCAGAGAATTAGAGCCCATGGTCATCATGTCTGTGAGCATAGCAGCAGGCAGGCAGGCACAGGTGATAGAAAAGAAGTTGAGAGCTTACATCTTATCTACAATAATGAGGCAGAGAGAGCTGACTGTGAATGGCATGGGCTCAGAGTCTACCCCAGAGGTAAACCTCCTCCAACAATCCTTCCCAAAGAATTCCACTAACAGCGGAACAAGTATTCAGATATGCAAACCTATGGAGACCAATCTCATTCAAACCACTATTGTGAATGAAGTTAAATTTCTTAATAAATTCAGTAAATTTTAAGTTCACCTTTAAAAACAACATATTCTTTTAAAATATGGTAGTGTATACTGATATTAAACAAGGGGAAGGGAATATATAGTAAAATAAAAAATAGATGTAAATAAATTAATCTATTTGTAAATATAATAAATTACAGATAGCTTTCTAAGCTACAGATATTAAAGAAAAACACCAAATATTGTTTGTATATAAGCAGTACTCAATAACGTGTGAATTTTGCAGTTCAACTTGTCTTGAAAAAATCCTATGAGATATATCCAACAAAATGAAAAACATTTTCATTAAGTATCCTTTATTTCTTTTTAATTATTACATTAGATATTGTTTATCTATGCGTCTACCTATGTATCTATCATCTATCATCTTCCATCATCTATCAATCTATCTATCTATCATCTATCTATCTATCTATCTATCTATCTATCTATCTATCTATATCTATCTATCTATCTATCTAACTATAATTTACCTACCTATCATCCATATATCTAAAATTATAATGTTATATGAATGTCTACTGTTGCCTTCATAGAATAGTCCACTTATTCTTCATTTTAATACTGAAGCTGTCACAGTGAAATCTTAAAGTGTGGTAATAACATCTATTCTGGAAGAGCAAGAAGTAGTTTTTCCAGAGAAGAGTACACCAGTAGCTTATCCAAACTTAATGGTCAGCCCTAAAAACATGCATAAAAGTAACATTGTATGGGCAACGACAAGAAAAGCTTCTAGCTACATGCACCATTTTCCATCTCAGCAGTGGATTTACCTTTCCCCCAGATCCTCACCAGAATACACTGTCATTTGTTTTATTCATCTTTCTTTGAATTACCCTGATGATGAAAATTGTTGAATGTTATTAACTGTTCTTCAGCCATATGTATCTCATATATTGGGTCAATTCAGGGTCCTATGTCCTTAGACTACCATGTAGTATTGAAAACCAGTTTCTGTTTTCAATTTTTTTTGTATACAGTTAAAAATGTATGGTGTTTAATAATATTTAAGAATGCTTCTCATATTTAAATGTAATATGCAAACATCCATTATTGCTAATCATAATGCAGTCACTATACTTTGTACTCATTCTTTGTATATTATTAAATTCCAGAATACAAATTATTTTAAAATTATCTTATCTGTTTATTAAAGCGGAAGTGTCACTTGTCCTTAAATAGAAAAATCCTCTGATTGAAACCTTTTCTAGATAAATATGTTTAAATTGATTGTTATGTTAATTCTTGACCAATGCGAACAGTTGTGTTTGGTATTTCTTTCTGATTTTTTTGCTAACATGGGAAACAGTTCTATTTAACTGGAATGACAGCAATTTGGCTGTGTTTCAAAAACTAGGCAGGAGATCATGAGTATTTAAGATAGAACTCATCTCTAAAGCCTCACTGAGCTAAGTGGGAGTTTTGTACTTTAGCATGCGATGAATTAGGTCTCCAGTGATGTGAAAAGGAGAGGTCAGACAGTTCCAGATGGCTAGTGCCACAGAAGCTATGGGTCAGTGTTTCCAGGGAAAGGGAGTGGGTGCAAAACACAACTTCAGTGATTAAAAATCAGTAGACAGGAAAACAACAAAAACTGTAACAGATGAATAGAAATTCAGTTGGCGTGAACAAATACTATTAAGTTTTGTGAAGCCTCCAAGGTCAGTGGCATTATTAGAAGATTTGTATCTATTAGGGGCCTGGTCTGGGGTAAACTGCAATAGATACATCTTAATCATTTTTTTCTTTTCAATTCTGTTTTTAAAAATTGAATCAGCAATACTTTGTAGCTAATAAATTTAATAAAATGGAAAAATAAAGATTACAAAAGAACACCTTGGATTTTAGTTTATCTGAAAACAGTTCCTTATCTCTATATTTTTCCTGCATATATAGTAATATATTACTAGAATTAGATAAGATTTTCACCTTATTTTTCTTTTGAATATGACTGAAATTATCTAATTATGTTTTCTGTATAACTTTTCCTCTGTTTTACTAATTGTAGTGTGAGAGATAATGGCTTTGTTTCTAGCATCCTATGGCTGATGTCTCATGCAGGATTCATGCGTGATTATTTCAATTTAGTGTTCTTAATTTAATGCAGACATTAATGAAAAGAAATAACTTAAGAAACCTAATGATTGTTCATAATGTGAAGCAATAAGATGTTACTGATTACAAAGATTTTAATGCAATATTCATCTCAAAGCACATTTTAAAGTTAAATGAAATAATTACAGATTTAAGTATCATCTTACTGTATCAACTAATAAGAGAGAAAGAGAGAAATTCTCAGAGAGAAATTAACAGATCTGCAGAGTATTTCAAAGAAAGAGGTGTGAGATGTATATTTTATTTAGGTAGCAGGCGATTTGAGGGAATGTTTAAGAATAATGTCACTGAAAGGGTGGGAGTCATACCTGGCATCAATATGATATGGAATAATTACTTGTGTCCTCCTTTGGTATCTTTTTTATATCATTTCTCTTTGTATATCTTTTTACTCATAATAGATTCTTTACTGATATAAAGATATATGTAATATACTGATTATGGTTTCCCTTCTCTCTCCACCACTAAGTTCTTCACAACCGTGCCTCAACTTCAGATCCTTTCCCTTTGTCTCTGGAGAAAAAAAATATCAAGCTTTCAAAGGATAATATTAAAATAAATGGAATAAAATAAAACAATAAATCAAAATAGCACAACAGAATGAGACAAAATAATCAGAAGGAAAGGAATCCGAGAGGAAGCTAAAGAGAAAGAGAAACAGAGTGAAAGAGAGGGAAGAAGGGAGGGAGATTAATAAAAATTATAAATGATATAAAAAATTAACAAAGCAACAGTAAGTTGTTGATAATTGGCATCTAAAGATGTTATTGAATTGGTTTTATCTTATCCTATTCTGTTTTATAGGTTTTTGCTTTATCTTATGTTATTTTATTTTCATCACATGGAAGCCTGTTTGTTTTCTAATGATAGACTGAAATTGGATCCAGATGGAAAGAGAGGAACTGGAAAAAAATAGAGAAAAAGGAAATTGTAACAGATTAAATTATGTTAGAAAATAAAAATCTATTTTCAATAAATGAAAAAGATTCAGTCTCTTTAAATATTAAAATTATTGCTAAAACTTTAAAGTTTCTTAGAAACAGTCACAATTAAATCAAAAACAAACAAACAAACAAACAAAAACCCCAACAACATGAGGTTCAATGTCAGAAGGCTAGAACACACTTATGATATTCTGGAATCCATAGGGCTATGTTTCTCCAGGTCCATATAAGGAGCTCAACATGACAGTGCTCCAAGCTGTTTCGTTCCTTGGTAGTCATCCTTTGCAAATAGAATATACAAAACTTTAGAGTTTCAGTTACAACTGAACTACACTTTCATCAATGTCTACCCATTTCCTTACTACTTCATTTTAATGAAGATTATCACAAAATATATAATGATTGAATGATAGTTATAGGATATCACAGACATCACAAAAGTTTCCAAAATATGCACTAACAAGACCTTGAAAACAACAGAAATGAATGTATTGAGTATTCTGGTTCAATAAAGAATATGTTATGACATACCATGGTTATTTTAGCTGATATTGTAATAGGAACTGGAGTAATGGCTTAGAAATATGTAAAAATATGTTTAAAAATTTTTTAACTCAAAATATGCTTAAAAATATGTATGGCTGTTTTAGAGAATCTGATTTTTATTCTCAGCACCTAAATTTTATGGCCTACAACTGCTTCTAACTCCAGCAGTTGGAAACCCAGTGTGTTGTTGGGTATTTGCACTCTGTGTGGAGTTGTATTTGTGTAATAAAAAGCTAGGTAGTGAGTATAGGTAGGATTTATAGAGAGAGAAAGAAAAGGAGAAGGAATTTAGGCAAGAGGTAGAAGGAAGGAGACATGAAGAAAAAATAGGAGATGCAAGACGGAAGAGAGGTAATGACACGTGACAAAATTTAGATGACTAGAAATGGGTTAATTTAGTTATAAGACCTAGTTACAAAAAGCCTAAGCTATAGACCGAACTTTCATAATTAATAATAAGTCTCTGTATCATTATTTGGGAGCTGGTTGGAAGGACAGAAAAAGAATCATTAAACCAGTGCTTCTTTCTGGCCTCTGAGGGCACCTGCACATGCTTGCACACACAAAGAAGGGTCAGTGGACTCATTTTAAAATATAAGCAGAGATTAAAAAGACAAATTGAAGCATTAACTATAACCATCAAAAGTTGTGTTCAGATTTTGTCTGACTTTGACCAAATCTGCTTTTCAAAACATTTTGTATAGGTATAAACAGTTTTGTTGTTGTTGTATTTTTGTTTTTGTTTTGTAATTATTGTTGTTTTCTTTTGTTGCTTATTTTGTTTGTTTTAGTTTTTATAGCAAGGCAATGGAAGACACAAGGAGACAAATTATAAAATAATAAAAAGAAACAAAAAAAGAAATAATAATCTCATTTGTACTGCGACAATAATGCAACAATTTTGATCGTGAGACTTGTTAAAAGATCCTTAGAAAAATGAGAATGCCAGAGTGTCTCTAAGCCAAAATTCTAGGAAACAACTTAAGATAAATGTAAATATTTAAATTACACCATAATGAGCACTTCTGTTGCAGATTGAAGACAAATTCGCTTTCAATGTTTATCACAAGAATTTTTTACCTTTTTTATTCTTCTCTCACACACTACTTCTCTATGGCAGCCTCCTCTCCTCCTCCCCTATTTCCCAGTTCTTCCTCACTTCACTTCTTCCCCAGATCTATTGCTCCTCTATTTCCCATAAAAATAGAACAGGTTTCCTCCCAGGGATATCAGCTGAACATGGCATAACAAGACACAATAAGAATAGCAAAAAACACTTGTATAAATGCCAGATGAAGTGCTCAAGTAAGAGGAAAAGAGTCCCAAGGGCAAGCAAAAAAAAAAAAAAAAAAAATCAGAGATACGCCAGCTCCCACTGATAGGAGTCCTACAAACACCCTCACTAAACAACCATGACATATAGAGAGAGAACCTAGCAGGCTCGTGCAGTTTCTGTGATTCCACTTCAGACCTGTGAGCCCCTATGAACCAAGCAAAACCTTAATAATAATGAACTCTAGTTTCTTTAAAAATATAGATGATGTTGAATATTTCTTATTTATCTTCTGCTGCATTTAGTTAGAATAATTGAAAGTTTACCTTAATCTCCAAGATCACTTGCTGTAATACGATATTTTATTTTGTTTATAGTATAGCCACAAGGGAAACTGCGTGTGAATTAGCAGTCAATTGCAAAAATTTTAAATATTTATTTAATTTGAAAATAGTTTCTTTCATTCGACATTATGCACATTTCCCAGATGAATTTACTTAATAGAAAAGAAAATAACTATCCTATTTTGTGTGGAGTGCCATTGGGCCACTTGTTTATGTACTGAATTTTGCAGTTATTTTACTGTACTTTGTTTCTTTAATTGTTGGTATACCATGAATAAATAATGAAATTTATCTCATAAAACTTACATACAAAATTATTACTCCTAAGTAGGCTAAATTTGCATTTTTTAATTATTCAGCTTGCTTACAAATGTAAATGACATTTTAAGTATTAATGATATTGATGAGACTACAATGTTTTTTTTTTTTTTTTGTCCCAAAGAAAATATCCCATTTATTTACAGGATAAGAAATGAGAGCTGTTGGAGCATTTGTGGGTGTTTATGATGTAAAGATCTCAAATGTCCATGTGAAAGATTCATCATGTGTTATCTTACAAGAGTGGGATGCTTAAATACTTCACAGGGAATTTTTTACTTGAGCAATTGCTGCATTTCTTTATTTACATAAATTAAAACTCATTTTCCAATTGATGGCATATTCTTAGAGAGACAATTGGCCACAATTTGCATAACAAATACAGCACTATTAAAGTGAGTTAGCATCCTCCCCAATGTGATTTCATCCTATGGGATTTGTTATTTAACCTCTGATGCAGTACATTGAGAAGGTTCTACTTGAGATCTTACTACAGGTGATTATCTGGATGAGTTCCAGTTAGGGAATTTTTGCAGGAATGCAGTTAATTGATGACAATAGATGGAACTAACTGAAAGGATTCTCAGGGAATAGATACACGTTGCTTTACTGGTCAGCAGTGAGAAAGAGAAGGTGATGCCAAAGAAGGTAATTTCTAGCTATGCAATACAATACTGTTCCCTGGGATTACAAACAGAGAGGTATTATGTTTGGAATAAATTTTGTTGTATTGAAACTTGATAAACATTTGTAAAATGTATCTGTGAACTGAACCACTTAAGGAATACCTAAAGTGGTAAAGTAGAAGAGACACTAGGGAAGGCTTTCAAAGAACTAAGAGTAACATCTACAAGAAGTCAAATGGAGAAAGATTAAGAGGTACAGAATATTAAGAAGGGATACTTCAGATGTTTGAAATTGCAACGACAGAAATCAAAATGAAGCAGCGCTGGTTTGGTGCACTGAAAGAATATGGGGGAATGTCTCAATTTTAAATTGCCCTCAACTGGCTTTTTCATATCAACAGCATCAGTGAAAGAGCCTAGATGTATGTTGATTTTTATACTGGAGCAAAATGCTATTCACTTGTCAGTAAACTCCTTGAGAGTTTTCTGCTTCTCTAAATGACTTATATATTTAGATTGTTTTCTATACCTGATTGTTTTCTTACAGGAGAGCTCAGTTCTTCGTAGAAACTGTCCATCCCAAGAGACAAATGATGGAACATTCAAACAACTCCCAGTTTCAAACTTCACATATATCCATTATTTTCTAAACTTTTGACTCCATTTTAAAATCCACTTTAATACATTTTCCCGGATTGAAATCTGAAAATTAATTGAATTTCCATAATAGCCACATGCATGTTAACAACACTGCGTGATTGCTGGCTGGAGTGATCAGAAATTTGTATTTATAAGGCATTGGGATGGATGCCACAGAGCCAAACTATCTGGGGAAGGTTTATTCAACTTAATTGCCTTTTATTGTCTATTTCCCTGTGTAACCTAACATCTTGTAATGAATGGGTAAATTTGGAATGTCTCCTGGTAACAGATTACGAGTCACCAACAGTACAAAAGCAAAGGTCACTATGTAGCCCTGGGATATACAGGAGAGATTCCCAGGCTCTGTTGCAATCAGTCTACCTGGTGTCCCTAAAAATATGTAAAGTGCCTTGATTTGCAACTTTCCTTTGTTCTGTAACTAATAAAACAAACAGAAAACAACAAAGAAAACATGAATAATTTTTACTTTGGAAATGGTGATTATAGGCACCATGAATTTGTTCTTATCCCATGATTAATTACAGTTTTTCTCAAGAATTAACATCTTCAAAAATAAAATAGCTATAAAATAATTAACTGTCATATTCAAATTCAGATGATAGCTCATTTTTCATTGTCATTAAGTAACAACAAATAAATATGACTTTTTGTTAATGATTTGATTTTTTATAAGACAAAAGTCTTACATTCTAAAATACAGCTGAATAGATTATAAATAAAATGTGATATATAAATATAATAAAAGTAGACATTTAATAAAGTCAAGACAGTAGAGTAAATTTACCTGTGCATACACAGAAAGCCATCATTTGACAGGAGCATTTGTCACTGAGTTGATATTAGTGAGACACCACAGGAAAGCACTTTAAGAAGAAATAAAAGCAAGGTAAAGCACATATTCTTCACAAAGCACAGATTAAAAGAGCATGATCATCTTGATTTTACATTGGTAAAAATTGTAATGTTACAGAAAATACCACAGCACCACAAAACCCTAAAATGGCTAAAACAATTCCATCTTCATTTACTTCCTGATATTATTTATACAGTTAACATTTATGTCTCCCAACATCTTGTGTGCTTATAGACCAATCGCTCCCACACTATCTGAAATACAGTATGTGAGCAATTTAATCAAATAGATGATAGTTCCATACATTGATAGAGATATATAGATAAGACAATTTAGTTATATCAACAGGACAGATCATTGTTCATAATCAACTATCATTCTAAATTTTACTATATGTATGTGCCCCTGAAGAAGCACTGGTATGGGCTTTTGCAATCCTCTTCCACAAGACATTAGATGAAAATTTTTGTTTGTCTTTTCTCTTGCTGAGTAAATTAAATCTTAAATATTGTTTACATCTCATGAAACACAGCAGTTTAAAAGTGTTTTTTTTTACAATGTATTGTTAAATCCATTGACAAGAAATGTAGATAAAATTCATGGTTTACATAAACTAAATACATGAAAATATATCCAAAAATTAGTTACCAGCATATGAAGAAATGGCTCATGGCTGTGATGCAGAATACTCCTCTTGGAAATAATTCCCTTTAATGTGCTGGAGATTTTGAAATGTCTCCTGTTAATTTTTTTTTAGTAATGATAATATTTGCATTCAAATAGAGTTAATTTATTTTCAGAAGTTCATCAACTCCTGCTGTTGGTTTTCTACCTATTATTTAACACTTAGTTTATAGTACAAACATTGCTTACAGGGAAAATGATTAGGATATTACTAAATTTCTGTCTTCACCTGAAAAACATGATACATTTGGAGTGTAGTATACCTGGAAGTTAATGTTTTATACTGATTCAAATTTGTATAAAATTAAAATAAGCAAGGATGAGAAATTCATCCTAACAGAAAAATTTTCATACAGTACAGAGACTCTTCACTATATGAAAGCTGTTCTCTAGAAAAAAATACAATCATATGATAAACATGCTTGAATGACAGCCTTAGATTTCCTACAATTTGCCAAGCTATGAGATCAGTGTGTTGACAAGGCCTTTTCTATTGTTTTATTGTGCATGTAAATCCCTGTTTATGGGATTTGGGAATTGCTGTTTACTAGAGCAGAATGTAAATTCATCTAAGTAATTCTGCATAACACTGATATATGAAGGCTTTACATATCACAAATTTGTCAAAATGTTGAGTATTATGCTTTTTGTGTGTGTAATCAGTGGAGATTGAGGTTCATGGAGAGAAATGTGATTAGCGCTCTCTGTTGTATTTCCTTGTGCCAAAGCCAAATGCTACAGTGTGTTCTATTTCCAGAGAAAACTACTAATCTAACAAAAATGTTGCTGTTCTAAACAATATACTTCTAGAGTTATTGTAGAATACAGTAGAAATGATGGCATTAATATTATTTTCCAAGAAAAATGACAGCTAGACAATTTTATTCTGATCAAGTGTACTGAGAAATAAAAAAAAATCAAAAAGAACAAAATACATTTCTGCCAAATTGAATGGAAAGAAAGTGCTGGTGGGTGGAAAGCATTTGAATTAGTACAGAATAGAATAGGTAAGTCTAGCTTCATATGGAGTATTTTCAAAGACATGAAAACAATGAGTTATGTTTGCAATCACTTCAAATTGTTTATAGAGGGAAAAGGCAAAAAAGCTTATTTAAACGCAATTAGTAAGAAAACATAGATCAAATGGGTTTAGTTGCATAGAATACAGAATATATATTAATGGTCACATTCTCCATCACTTCCTCCCTCTGTGTGTGCGTGTGTGTGTGTGTGGTGTGTGTGAGAGAGAAAGACTCTTTGTCGCTCTCCTTATCTTTTATTCTCTGCACACACATACACACATACATAGTTGCTATGTTTCCCTTCTCCTGGCTCTACTTTTGTAATAAACTTCTGATTTTTTTCAATGAGAAAAATTTATGAATAAATAGATTTTTTATTAATATCATAAATTAAATTGAAGCAGATAAAAATAGAATAGCCTATGAATACATCATAAACAACAACTATGGTATTTGTCTATAAATAGTTTACTTCAATGTTTGACTGTGTTGAAAGAGAGAAGGCAGAGAATAGAGATTCATCACAGATCATGAATAAGAGTTGTGGAATACTGATGAAACCAATGATATAAACTTGCATGGTTTAATGCTGTAGTTAATGACATAAACTTCCCTAGATAAAGAATTACAGACAACTGATAGCCGCAGAAAGAATGGGGATTAGCCTCTCTCAGAGTTAAGGTCCCATGTTAGTTACTTAACACAAAGTTGTCAGCATTAAAACACTATGCAGAAAACTGACAGATATATGTATATTTATATGATATACACATGTGTATATATAGTTACATATGTATTTGCGTATACATATATATCACCATAATAATCAAAGAGAAAGAGGTTATCAACTTGAGAGTGGCAGAGGACATGGGCTGAGTTGAGGGTACTGACTTGGAAAAGACTAGAGGGAGAAAACAAAGAAGAAAATTATTTGAAAATATATATGAAAATTATATCAAAATAAATGTTAAAATATTCTGTAAAATTTTAAGATATAAAACATTTTAAAATGATGGCATTTAAAATAAATTATAGGTGAATATTTTTCTCAACTATATAAATTATTTCTATATTGTATTCAATGGGCAAAATAGATTTATGCTTCAAAGAAAGTAATATTCAATAACAATGCCTAAATAAAATGAATAAGGAGAAGATAAAATAATTTTAACAATACTGCAATGCTCCTGTATTTAAAAGCTTTATGGATCTCTATTAATTCTCTTATACTATTAATTAATATTAATAGAGAACCTTCATCTGGTGATGGATGGAGATAGAGACAGAAACCCACACTGGAGCACTGGACTGAGCTCCCAAGGTCCCAATGAGAAGCAGATGGAGGGAGAACACGAGCAAGGATGTCAGGACCACGGGGGGTGCACCCACCCACTGAGACAGTGGGGCTGATCTATTGGGAACTCACCAAAGCCAGCTGGACTGTGACTGAAACAGCATGGGATAAAACCGGACTCTCTGATCACGGCGAACAATGAGGACTGATGAGAAGCCAAGGTCAATGACAAGGGGTTTTGATCCTACT
>NW_026067949.1:33998892-34001708 GCF_014885135.2 Alexandromys fortis
TCTCCCCCTCCCTCTCCAGTCCGAAGAGCAGTCAGAGTTCCCTTCCCTGTGGAAAGTCCAGGGTCCTCTCCCCTCCATCCAGCTCTAGGAAGGTGAACATCCAAACTGGCTAGGCTCCCACAAAGCCAGAACATGAAGTAGGAACAAAAACCCATGCCATTGTCCTTGGCTTCTCATCAGCCCTCATTGTCCGCCATGTTCAAAGAGTCTGGTTTTATCCCATGCTTTTTCAGTCACAGTCCAGCTGGCCTTGGTGAGCTCCCAAGAGAAAAGAGAGAAGAGGAGGATGGGGGGAACTTGGGGAAACGGGATGATTGGGGATAAAACAAGGTTGGATAGAGGAGCAGGGAATCACATAACTAAAGGGAACCACCTTAGGGTTGGTAAGAGACATGAACCTAGAGTGGCTCCCAGGTGCCCAGGGCAATGTCCCCAGTTAGTTCCTTGGGCAGCTGAGGATAGGGAACCTGAAATGACCCTGTCCTATAGCCATACTGATGAATATCTTGCATATCACCATAGAACCTTCATCTAGCGATGGATAGAGATGGAGACAGAGACCCACACTACAGCATCGGACTAAGCTCCCAAAGTCCCAATGAGGAGCAGAAGGAGGGAGAACATGAGCATGGAAGTCAGGACCACGAGAGGTGCACCCATCTTGAACTGTTTCTTAAGAAATGATGTTAAAAATAGATACATAGCAGACATACAGAAAGGACTAATGTTTCTTCTTAAAGCTCCGTCACATTGAATACTTATATGACTCCCTTTAAAACAACTCTTTTAAGAAGGGGCATATGCTCACATCTCATGGTAAATTTTTATTTCTAGGAGCAAGATACGTAGCCACATAATAGAGCATTATTCTCTGAGAGTAGAGCATAGAAGACAGAATGACAGCTGAGTGGCCAGTTATTTGTTTCCTAACCCTTTTGGAGATTGCTGGAGACATCTATCTTTTTAGATAGATGATTTTTGTGTGTTGCTACCCAGGAAATAATCAGTGGTGGAAGTGATCCATGGGCCCATTTTAGGAAGTAGGCTGTGACTGCAATTAGGTTGAAATGGTTTCATATCAGCAAAAGTGAGATAACACATAAGTGTTTACCTCCTCTCACTTTTCAAGTTAAACACTTTAAAATTTGAAGAGAGTAGGAGAGAAAAATAAAATGAAATATTTACTTTTCAAGTGTTTTTCTCTTTTCTCTACTAAACTCCAAAAGTGACTTTACACACACAATTCAAATAGTAAACCATTTTCTACAAAGTAATACAATATAAGTTAAGAACTGTGCCAGCAAATACATAGGCACACACAAACACATACATTTGCATACACATTTATGAAATAGTATATATCCATCATATATGTGGATGATCACATATATACATCATTTTATAAAAGTTGCTTTAAATATCCTCACTCACTAGGTGACTATATAGAGTTTGAATTAAGAAAAGAATTGGAAAAAGAATGCATTCTCTAGAATCTTTACACAATGTTAATAGAATTTATTAGTAAAATCTTACTTACTGATATACCTGATCAATAAACTCGGTAATTTTATTAGAAAATTAATATATTTAAATGTGAACTTTGATTATGTAATCATTAAACTTCTCCACTAAAGGAACTGTATATCATAGAAATGTGGTTATACACGGGACCAGTTGTTGTTGGAGACTTTTCAATCATTTTCCAGCTGCCCAGACCGGAAATAATCACACAGAAACTATGTTAATTAAAGCACACTCCTTGGCCTATTATCTTAGGGTTCCTCTTAACTTACTCTTTCATCTATTTTTTTCTTTTTGGTTTTTTGAGACAGGGTTTCACTGTGGCTTTAGAGCCTGTCCTGGAACCTAGCTCTTGTATAGCAGGCTGGCCTCGAACTCACAGAGATCTGCCTGCCTCTGTCTCTTGAGTGCTGGGATTAAAGGCGTGCCCTGTCACCACCCGGTTTTACTCTTTAATCTTAAATTAACTCATTTATATTAATATGCGTATCACCACAAGGCTGTGGCTTACCAGGTAATATTCCTGCTCTGTCTCCTTGGGAAGTTACATGGCATCTCTTTGATTCTGCCTACTTTCTCTCTATATCTATGTTTGGATTTCCTGTCTGGCTTTATTTTGCTAAGTCATTAGCCAAAACAACTTTATTTATTAACCAATTAAAGCAACACATATAAAGGACATCTTACATCAACCAGTGGCGCCTGGCCCCAGAATGACTCCCTGTCTTTGAACAACTCTTTGACATATGTAATCTGCTATATGGATATGAGATTTTTTTCAAAGCAAATTTTTAGGGTATTAAAATCCACTGTTTTTTCATATTGTCAGCTCATTGAATAAAGTAAAATGTAAAGAGTCATGCCTCTGCTGACTGACCTCACTGGCACAGGAATCTGGAGCTCTAATCTGTTTATTAGACTTAACACTTATTGACTCACAATTATGGAGCCAGTCATGCGTTTATCCCTGGAATGAAATCAATGTTATTCTGTTGCATGATATTAAGAATTCTTCTATTTAGAGTTAAATATTTCTTGATGAATTTTTTATCTTTGTTCTTTATTTGATCAATATTTTTCTTTTGTATTTGGTCTACATCTGACTTTGGTGTCTAATTAATGCTTTTTTAACAACAAATATGTAGTATTGTATATTTTGTGAAATTGTATTAAAATGTATTGGTGTGAGCCTTTAATGTTTGGCATGATTTATAATTTTGTTAGATATGTTATCCTCATTACTTATTTTATATATCATCCTTTCATATGGCATGGATAGAGGTTTGGTTATACAG